>NW_026601986.1:0-5000 GCF_029448725.1 Salvelinus fontinalis
GTCTTTTCAATAAAATATTTTATTGTCTTACATTGTCTTTTCAATAAAATATTTTTTTAATGTTTTATTTCACCATGCAGTGGAGATGATATCGGTGCAAAATGCGTCGGATTAAACTATATCGAGGAGACCAGCAGGAAAAAGACCCCAAAAATCTCACCTGTCTGACGGACATCGAGAGTCTCCATCCCCTCGGTTAAACGCAACAGTTTCCACTATATGATCCGTGTCCAAAATGCATTAATCTATAGCTGTCCTTGAACGCACCGTGCACTTTGTGGCCGATTGTTGTGCGTCTGTCTGTCTGTTCGCGTCGCGCCCATTTACTTTTACTTTCGATCAGAAACCTCATTGTGCGTCTGTTCTCTACTCTCTCTCTCTCTCTCCCAGTCGTTTCCACTGATCTACAAACTTAAAGACACGTGCTTTCATCACTCAGACCAAAGGGGTGTATGGCTACAATTTGATAAAGGAGAGATTGATGTAGACCTGGGAAACACCACTAATACCTGACTAACTATTGGTAATGTTAAAGAGCTGATTATGTTGCAGGGAGGGAAAAAAGCAGGACAAAAAGACAGAATAAGACAGAGAGTCTCCTGGACCAGAGGACCTCTCCCTCTTTCTCTCCCTTCTCCCTCCCTTCTCCCCCTTTCTCTCTCTCCCTCCCTTCTCCCTCTTTCTCTCCCTCCCTCCCTTCTCCCTCTCTCCCTCCCGTCTCCCTCTTTCTCTCCCTCCCTCCCTTCTCACTCTTTCTCTCCCTCCCTCTCTCTCCCTCCCTTCTCCCTCTTTCTCTCCCTCCCTCCCCCCCTCCCTCTGTTTTTTAGAGGAGGAAATACATAGGAGTTTGGCTTCAATCTAGGTAGGAAAGTACCAGCCATACCAGCCTGTCTATCTGTGTGGCAATATGCCATAACCAGTCTGATAGGCACACACACGCACAGGCACAACCTAAACAGATACCAGCCACGCCACTTTGTTCATCAGACTTTTTTTCCCTTCAAGGAAATGCCGCCACACCCCCCTTTCATTCCTTTCTCTGACATTGTAGCTAGCACGGTAATACCAGTTGGGTTACCAGGCACTGACATAATCTAATCAAACAAATGCCATACGCAAAAAAAAAAAAAAACACGCAAGTGTGTCCTCAAAAGCTCGTAATTAACACAGAACGTCAACAAACGGACGAGCTCCGTTTAAAATGCCCTCCAGCATTCCTACATGTTACGACGTGAAAAATGTAAACACGACGTATCATTTCTTCCGCAGCCATGCGGGGCGGTGCTGTAACCTGGTTCATTGATCTGATCTAGAAACTATTCATTAAAGTAGCCTACTTTTTTTTTCATTTTTTTTTTCATTGATAAAACAAATTTAATCTCAGCAACTGTTCAGACAATAAAACCAAACAACAAGAATTAATCGAAAAAGGTATTTTGTTCAGAATACCAACTGATTACAGCCTATTGTTCAGTGTTAAAACCTGCTGTAGTCAACAGTGATGAGTTATGCTGTGCGTATAAACAACTGATTACAGCCAATTGTTCAGTGTTAAAACCTCCATTTCCTCCACCAGTGGTGTAAAGTACTTAAGTATAAATACTTTAAAGTACTACTACACTTTTTGGGGGGGTATCTGTACTTTACTATTTATGTTTTTTGAAGACTTTAACTTTTACTTCACTACATTCCTGAAGAAAGTAAAATTTATTTTTTACTCCATACATTGTCCCCTGACACCCAAAGGTATTCGTCCATTTTGAATGCTGAGCAGGACAGGAAAATTATCTAATTCACTCACTTAAAAAGAGACAATCCGTGACCATCTCTGCTGCATCTTATCTGGCAGACTCCCTAAACAGAGAACATCCCTGGTCATCCATACTGCCTCTGATCTGGAGGACTCACTAAACAGAGAACATCCCTGGTCATCCCTACTGCCTCTGATCTGGAGGATTCACTAAACAGAGAACATCCCTGGTCATCCCTACTGCCTCTGATCTGGAGGACTCACTAAACAGAGAACATCCCTGGTCATCCCTACTGCCTCTGATCTGGAGGACTCACTAAACAGAGAACATCCCTGGTCATCCCTACTGCCTCTGATCTGGAGGACTCCCTAAACAGAGAACATCCCTGGTCATCCCTACTGCCTCTGATCTGGAGAACTCACTAAACAGAGAACATCCCTGGTCATCCCTACTGCCTCTGATCTGGAGGACTCGCTAAACAGAGAACATCTCTGGTCATCCCTACTGCCTCTGATCTGGCAGACTCCCTAAACAGAGAACATCCCTGGTCATCCCTACTGCCTCTGATCTGGAGGACTCACTAAACAGAGAACATCCCTGGTCATCCCTACTGCCTCTGATCTGGCGGACTCACTACACAGAGAACATCCCTGGTCATCCCTACTGCCTCTGATCTGGCAGACTCACTAAACAGAGAACATCCCTGGTCATCCCTACTGCCTCTGATCTGGCGGACTCACTAAACAGAGAACATCTCTGGTCATCCCTACTGCCTCTGATCTGGCAGACTCACTAAACACAAATGCTTTGTTTTTAAATGATGTTTGAGTGTTGGAGTGTGACCCTGGCTATCCGTAAATTAAAATAACAAGACAATTGTGCCGCCTGGTTTGCTCAATATAAGGAATTTATAATTATTTATACTTTCACTTTTGATACTTAAGTATATTTAAAACCAAATTCTTTTAAACAAGTAGTATTTTACTGGGTGACTTTCACTTTCACCTTGAGTCATTTTCTATTAAGGTATCTTTACTCATCTATGATTGGGTATTTTTTCCACCGCTGGTCTCTCTCTCGCCACGGTTACACCTTCGCATTAAGATGTGGTGATCGTCATCCGATCGAGACGATCCGATCACTATCTGACGGCGATTTGGTGCGTCTACAAATGGTAAATAAATGTGTTTCTAGCTGGCAACTGGGTCTGTGATCGGATTTCACTGTGATCAGATTTCTCTGTGATCAGATTTAACTGTGATCAGATTTCCCTGTGATCAGATTTCACTGTGATTAGATTTCTCTGTGATCAGATTTCTCTGTGATCAGATTTCTCTGTGATCAGATTTCTCTGTGATCAGATTTCACTGTGATCAGATTTCACTGTGATCAGATTTCATTGTGATCAGATTTCACTGTGATCAGATTTCACTGTGATCAGATTTCTCTGTGATCAGATTTCCCTGTGATCAGATTTCATTGTGATCAGATTTCACTGTGATCAGATTTCCCTGTGATCAGATTTCATTGTGATCAGATTTCACTTTGATCAGATTTCTCTGTGATCAGATTTCTCTGTGATCAGATTTCACTGTGATCAGATTTCTCTGTGATCAGATTTCACTGTGATCAGATTTCTCTGTGATCAGATTTCTCTATGATCAGATTTCACTGTGATCAGATTGCTCTGTGATCAGATTTCTCTGTGATCAGATTTCTCTGTGATCAAATTTCTCTGTGATCAGATTTCACTGTGATCAGATTTCTCTGTGATCAGATTTCATTGTGATCAGATTTCCCTGCTCGCTTCCTGTATGCACATTAATCCAACCTGCCTTGGACCTCTCCGAATGACACAGTAGAAACAGGTTCGGTTACAGTCATTTTCTATTAAGGTATCTTTACGTTTACTCAAGTACGACAATCGGGTAATTTTTCCAGCACTGTCCCCGCACACACCCCTCAGGTCTTTCCATGACATCGCACTCAAATACCAAACAGCAGCTTTGACTCAAATCCAAACTAAACATAGTCAAAGGCTAACCGTGTTATTATAAGAGCTGCCGGTATGAACACACCTGTCTACCTGTAGATGGCAGAGAGATAACTGAGTGTCTGTGGATTAGTGTCTACTAACTGAATGTCCATATCATTATGATGTCTACTAACTGAATGACCATATCATTATGATGTCTACTAACTGAATGACCATATCATTATGATGTCTACTAACTGAATGACCATATCATTATGATGTCTACTAACTGAATGACCATATCATTATGATGTCTACTAACTGAATGACCATATCATTATGATGTCTACTAACTGAATGACCATATCATTATGATGTCTACTAACTGAATGACCATATCATTATGATGTCTACTAACTGAATGACCATATCATTATGATGTCTACTAACTGAATGACCATATCATTATGATGTCTACTAACTGAATGACCATATCATTATGATGTCTACTAACTGAATGACCATATCATTATGATGTCTACTAACTGAATGACCATATCATTATGATGTCTACTAACTGAATGACCATATCATTATGATGTCTACTAACTGAATGACCATATCATTATGATGTCTACTAACTGAATGTCCATATCATTATGATGTCTACTAACTGAATGACCATATCATTATGATGTCTACTAACTGAATGACCATATCATTATGATGTCTACTAACTGAATGACCATATCATTATGATGTCTACTAACTGAATGACCATATCAGTATGATGTCTACTAACTGAATGACCATATCATTATGATGTCTACTAACTGAATGACCATATCATTATGATGTCTACTAACTGAATGTCCATATCATTATGATGTCTACTAACTGAATGACCATATCATGTCTACTAACTGAATGACCATATCATTATGATGTCTACTAACTGAATGACCATATCATTATGATGTCTACTAACTGAATGACCATATCATTATGATGTCTACTAACTGAATGTCCATATCATTATGATGTCTACTAACTGAATGACCATATCATGTCTACTAACTGAATGACCATATCATTATGATGTCTACTAACTGAATGGCCATATCATTATGATGTCTACTAACTGAATGACCATATCATTATGATGTCTACTAACTGAATGACCATATCATTATGATGTCTACTAACTGAATGTCCATATCATTATGATGTCTACTAACTGAATGACCATATCATTATGATGTCTACTAACTGAA
>NW_026601986.1:10000-28245 GCF_029448725.1 Salvelinus fontinalis
GACCAGGGGGACCACTAGACCGACCAGGGGACCACTAGACCAGGGGACCACTAGACCAGGGGACCACTAGACCAGGGGGACCACTAGACCAGGGGGACCACTAGACCAGGGGGACCACTAGACCCACCAAGGGGACCACTAGACCAGGGGGGACCACTAGACCGACCAGGGGGACCACTAGACCAGGGGGACCACTAGACCAGGGGGACCACTAGACCAGGGGGACCACTAGACCGACCAGGGGACCACTAGACCAGGGGGACCACTAGACCAGGGGACCACTAGACCAGGGGACCACTAGACCAGGGGGACCACTAGACCAGGGGGACCACTAGACCGACCAGGGGACCACTAGACCAGTGGGACCACTAGACCAGGGGACCACTAGACCAGGGGACCACTAGACCAGGGGGACCACTAGACCAGGGGGACCACTAGACCGACCAGGGGGACCACTAGACCGACCAGGGGACCACTAGACCAGGGGACCACTAGACCGACCAGGGGACCACTAGACCAGGGGACCACTAGACCAGGGGACCACTAGACCGACCAGGGGGACCACTAGACCAGGGGACCACTAGACCGACCAGGGGACACCTAGACCAGGGGACCACTAGACCAGGGGACCACTAGACCAGGGGGACCACTAGACCGACCAGGGGGACCACTAGACCGACCAGGGGGACCACTAGACCGACCAGGGGGACCACTAGACCAGGGGACCACTAGACCAGGGGGGCCACTAGACCGACCAGGGGGAACACTAGACCAGGGGGACCACTAGACCAGGGGGACCACTAGACCGACCAGGGGACCACTAGACCAGGGGACCACTAGACCAGCGGACCACTAGACCAGGGGGACCACTAGACCAGGGGGACCACTAGACCAGGGGGACCACTAGACCAGGGGGACCACTAGACCAGGGGACCACTAGACCAGGGGGACCACTAGACCAGGGGGGACCACTAGACCAGGGGGGACCACTAGACCAGGGGGGACCACTAGACCAGGGGGGACCACTAGACCAGGGGGACCACTAGACCGACCAGGGGACCACTAGACCAGGGGGACCACTAGACCAGGGGGACCACTAGACTGACCAGGGGACCACTAGACCAGGGGGACCACTAGACCAGGGGGACCACTAGACCAGGGGGACCACTAGACCAACCAGGGGGGACCACTAGACCAGGGGACCACTAGACCGACCAGGGGGACCACTAGACCAGGGGGACCACTAGACCAGGGGGACCACTAGACCAGGGGGTCCACTAGACCGACCAGGGGACCACTAGACCAGGGGACCACTAGACCGACCAGGGGGACCACTAGACCGACCAGGGGTCCACTAGACCAGGGGGACCACTAGACCAGGGGGACCACTAGACCAGGGGACCACTAGACCGACCAGGGGGACCACTAGACTGACCAGGGGACCACTAGACCAGGGGGACCACTAGACCAGGGGGACCACTAGACCAGGGGGACCACTAGACCAGGGGGGACCACTAGACCGACCAGGGGGACCACTAGACCGAAGAGGGGGACCACTAGACCAGGGGGACCACTAGACCGACCAGGGGGACCACTAGACCGACCAGGGGGACCACTAGACCAGGGGACCACTAGACCAGGGGACCACTAGACCAGGGGACCACTAGACCAGGGGGACCACTAGACCAGGGGGACCACTAGACCGACCAGGGGACCACTAGACCAGGGGGACCACTAGACCGACCAGGGGGACCACCAGACCAGGGGACCACTAGACCAGCGGACCACTAGACCAGGGGACCACTAGACCGACCAGGGGGACCACTAGACCGACCAGGGGGACCACTAGACCGAAGAGGGGGACCACTAGACCAGGGGACCACTAGACCGACCAGGGGGACCACTAGACCGACCAGGGGACCACTAGACCAGGGGACCACTAGACCAGGGGACCACTAGACCAGGGGACCACTAGACCAGGGGGACCACTAGACCAGGGGGACCACTAGACCCACCAGGGGGACCACTAGACCCACCAGGGGGACCACTAGACCAGGGGGGACCACTAGACCGACCAGGGGGACCACTAGACCAGGGGGACCACTAGACCAGGGGGACCACTAGACCAGGGGGACCACTAGACCGACCAGGGGACCACTAGACCAGGGGGACCACTAGACCAGGGGACCACTAGACCAGGGGACCACTAGACCAGGGGGACCACTAGACCAGGGGGACCACTAGACCGACCAGGGGACCACTTGACCAGGGGGACCACTAGACCAGGGGACCACTAGACCGACCAGGGGACCACTAGACCAGGGGGACCACTAGACCAGGGGGACCACTAGACCGACCAGGGGACCACTAGACCGACCAGGGGACCACTAGACCAGGGGACCACTAGACCAGGGGACCACTAGACCGACCAGGGGACCACTAGACCAGGGGACCACTAGACCAGGGGACCACTAGACCGACCAGGGGGACCACTAGACCAGGGGACCACTAGACCGACCAGGGGACCACTAGACCAGGGGACCACTAGACCAGGGGACCACTAGACCAGGGGGACCACTAGACCGACCAGGGGGACCACTAGACCGACCAGGGGGACCACTAGACCAGGGGACCACTAGACCAGGGGGGCCACTAGACCGACCAGGGGACCACTAGACCAGGGGACCACTAGACCAGGGGACCACTAGACCGACCAGGGGACCACTAGACCAGGGGACCACTAGACCAGGGGACCACTAGACCAGGGGACCACTAGACCAGGGGGACCACTAGACCGACCAGGGGGACCACTAGACCGACCAGGGGGACCACTAGACCGACCAGGGGGACCACTAGACCAGGGGGACCACTAGACCGACCAGGGGACCACTAGACCAGGGGACCACTAGACCAGGGGACCACTAGACCAGCGGACCACTAGACCAGGGGGACCACTAGACCAGGGGGACCACTAGACCAGGGGGACAACTAGACCAGGGGGACCACTAGACCAGGGGACCACTAGACCAGGGGGACCACTAGACCAGGGGGGACCACTAGACCAGGGGGGACCACTAGACCAGGGGGGACCACTAGACCAGGGGGACCACTAGACCGACCAGGGGACCACTAGACCAGGGGGACCACTAGACCGACCAGGGGACCACTAGACCAGGGGGACCACTAGACCAGGGGGACCACTAGACTGACCAGGGGACCACTAGACCAGGGGGACCACTAGACCAGGGGGACCACTAGACCAGGGGGACCACTAGACCAGGGGGACCACTAGACCAACCAGGGGGGACCACTAGACCAGGGGACCACTAGACCGACCAGGGGGACCACTAGACCAGGGGGACCACTAGACCAGGGGGACCACTAGACCAGGGGGTCCACTAGACCGACCAGGGGACCACTAGACCAGGGGACCACTAGACCGACCAGGGGGACCACTAGACCGACCAGGGGTCCACTAGACCGACCAGGGGACCACTAGACCAGGGGACCACTAGACCGACCAGGGGGACCACTAGACCGACCAGGGGTCCACTAGACCAGGGGGACCACTAGACCCACCAGGGGGACCACTAGACCAGGGGGGACCACTAGACCAGGGGGACCATTAGACCAGGGGACCACTAGACCAGGGGAACCACTAGACCAGGGGGACCACTAGACCGACCAGGGGACCACTAGACCGACCTGGGGGACCACTAGACCAACCAGGGGACCACTAGACCGACCAGGGGGACCACTAGACCGACCAGGGGACCACTAGACCAGGGGGACCACTAGACCGACCAGGGGGACCACTAGACCAGGGGACCACTAGACCAGCGGACCACTAGACCAGGGGACCACTAGACCGACCAGGGGGACCACTAGACCGAAGAGGGGGACCACTAGACCAGGGGACCACTAGACCGACCAGGGGGACCACTAGACCGACCAGGGGACCACTAGACCAGGGGACCACTAGACCAGGGGACCACTAGACCAGGGGACCACTAGACCAGGGGGACCACTAGACCCACCAGGGGGACCACTAGACCCACCAGGGGGACCACTAGACCAGGGGGGACCACTAGACCGACCAGGGGGACCACTAGACCAGGGGGACCACTAGACCAGGGGGACCACTAGACCAGGGGGACCACTAGACCGACCAGGGGACCACTAGACCAGGGGGACCACTAGACCAGGGGACCACTAGACCAGGGGACCACTAGACCAGGGGGACCACTAGACCGACCAGGGGACCACTAGACCAGGGGGACCACTAGACCAGGGGACCACTAGACCAGGGGACCACTAGACCGACCAGGGGACCACTAGACCAGGGGGACCACTAGACCAGGGGGACCACTAGACCGACCAGGGGGACCACTAGACCGACCAGGGGGACCACTAGACCAGGGGACCACTAGACCGACCAGGGGACCACTAGACCAGGGGACCACTAGACCAGGGGACCACTAGACCGACCAGGGGGACCACTAGACCAGGGGACCACTAGACCGACCAGGGGACCACTAGACCAGGGGACCACTAGACCAGGGGACCACTAGACCAGGGGACCACTAGACCAGGGGGACCACTAGACCGACCAGGGGGACCACTAGACCGACCAGGGGGACCACTAGACCGACCAGGGGGACCACTAGACCAGGGGACCACTAGACCAGGGGGGCCACTAGACCGACCAGGGGGAACACTAGACCAGGGGGACCACTAGACCAGGGGGACCACTAGACCGACCAGGGGACCACTAGACCAGGGGACCACTAGACCAGCGGACCACTAGACCAGGGGGACCACTAGACCAGGGGGACCACTAGACCAGGGGGACCACTAGACCAGGGGGACCACTAGACCAGGGGACCACTAGACCAGGGGGGACCACTAGACCAGGGGGGACCACTAGACCAGGGGGGACCACTAGACCAGGGGGGACCACTAGACCAGGGGGACCACTAGACCGACCAGGGGACCACTAGACCAGGGGGACCACTAGACCAGGGGGACCACTAGACTGACCAGGGGACCACTAGACCAGGGGGACCACTAGACCAGGGGGACCACTAGACCAGGGGGACCACTAGACCAACCAGGGGGGACCACTAGACCAGGGGACCACTAGACCGACCAGGGGGACCACTAGACCAGGGGGACCACTAGACCAGGGGGACCACTAGACCAGGGGGTCCACTAGACCGACCAGGGGACCACTAGACCAGGGGGACCACTAGACCAGGGGACCACTAGACCAGGGGACCACTAGACCGACCAGGGGACCACTAGACCAGGGGGACCACTAGACCAGGGGGACCACTAGACCGACCAGGGGGACCACTAGACCAGGGGACCACTAGACCGACCAGGGGACCACTAGACCAGGGGACCACTAGACCAGGGGACCACTAGACCAGGGGGACCACTAGACCGACCAGGGGGACCACTAGACCGACCAGGGGGACCACTAGACCGACCAGGGGACCACTAGACCAGGGGGGCCACTAGACCGACCAGGGGGACCACTAGACCAGGGGGACCACTAGACCAGGGGGACCACTAGACCGACCAGGGGACCACTAGACCAGGGGACCACTAGACCAGGGGACCACTAGACCAGCGGACCACTAGACCAGGGGGACCACTAGACCAGGGGGACCACTAGACCAGGGGGACCACTAGACCAGGGGACCACTAGACCAGGGGGACCACTAGACCAGGGGGGACCACTAGACCAGGGGGGACCACTAGACCAGGGGGGACCACTAGACCAGGGGGACCACTAGACCGACCAGGGGACCACTAGACCAGGGGGACCACTAGACCAGGGGGACCACTAGACTGACCAGGGGACCACTAGACCAGGGGGACCACTAGACCAGGGGGACCACTAGACCAGGGGGACCACTAGACCAACCAGGGGGGACCACTAGACCAGGGGACCACTAGACCGACCAGGGGGACCACTAGACCAGGGGGACCACTAGACCAGGGGGACCACTAGACCAGGGGGTCCACTAGACCGACCAGGGGACCACTAGACCAGGGGACCACTAGACCGACCAGGGGGACCACTAGACCGACCAGGGGTCCACTAGACCAGGGGGACCACTAGACCAGGGGGACCACTAGACCAGGGGATCACTAGACCGACCAGGGGGACCACTAGACTGACCAGGGGACCACTAGACCAGGGGGACCACTAGACCAGGGGGACCACTAGACCAGGGGGACCACTAGACCAGGGGGACCACTAGACCAGGGGGGACCACTAGACCGACAAGGGGGACCACTAGACCAGGGGGACCACTAGACCAGGGGGTCCACTAGACCGACCAGGGGACCACTAGACCAGGGGACCACTAGACCGACCAGGGGGACCACTAGACCGACCAGGGGTCCACTAGACCAGGGGGACCACTAGACCAGGGGGACCACTAGACCAGGGGACCACTAGACCGACCAGGGGGACCACTAGACTGACCAGGGGGACCACTAGACCAGGGGACCACTAGACCGACCAGGGGGACCACTAGACCAGGGGGACCACTAGACCAGGGGGACCACTAGACCAGGGGGGACCACTAGACCGACCAGGGGGACCACTAGACCGACTAGGGGGACCACTAGACCAGGGGGGACCACTAGACCGACCAGGGGGACCACTAGACCAGGGGGGACCACTAGACCGACCAGGGGGACCACTAGACCGACCAGGGGGACCACTAGGCCGACTAGGGGGACCACTAGACCAGGGGGACCACTAGACCAGGGGGACCACTAGACCAGGGGGACCACTAGACCGACCAGGGGACCACTAGACCAGAGGGACCACTAGACCAGGGGGACCACTAGACCAGGGGACCACTAGACCAGGGGGACCACTAGACCGACCAGGGGGACCACTAGACCGACCAGGGGGACCACTAGACCAGGGGACCACTAGACCAGGGGGGCCACTAGACCGACCAGGGGACCACTAGACCAGGGGACCACTAGACCAGGGGACCACTAGACCGACCAGGGGACCACTAGACCAGGGGACCACTAGACCAGGGGACCACTAGACCAGGGGACCACTAGACCAGGGGGACCACTAGACCGACCAGGGGGACCACTAGACCGACCAGGGGGACCACTAGACCGACCAGGGGGACCACTAGACCAGGGGGACCACTAGACCGACCAGGGGACCACTAGACCAGGGGACCACTAGACCAGGGGACCACTAGACCAGCGGACCACTAGACCAGGGGGACCACTAGACCAGGGGGACCACTAGACCAGGGGGACAACTAGACCAGGGGGACCACTAGACCAGGGGACCACTAGACCAGGGGGACCACTAGACCAGGGGGGACCACTAGACCAGGGGGGACCACTAGACCAGGGGGGACCACTAGACCAGGGGGACCACTAGACCGACCAGGGGACCACTAGACCAGGGGGACCACTAGACCGACCAGGGGACCACTAGACCAGGGGGACCACTAGACCAGGGGGACCACTAGACTGACCAGGGGACCACTAGACCAGGGGGACCACTAGACCAGGGGGACCACTAGACCAGGGGGACCACTAGACCAGGGGGACCACTAGACCAACCAGGGGGGACCACTAGACCAGGGGACCACTAGACCGACCAGGGGGACCACTAGACCAGGGGGACCACTAGACCAGGGGGACCACTAGACCAGGGGGTCCACTAGACCGACCAGGGGACCACTAGACCAGGGGACCACTAGACCGACCAGGGGGACCACTAGACCGACCAGGGGTCCACTAGACCAGGGGGACCACTAGACCAGGGGACCACTAGACCAGGGGGACCACTAGACCAGGGGGACCACTAGACCCACCAGGGGGACCACTAGACCAGGGGGGACCACTAGACCAGGGGGACCATTAGACCAGGGGACCACTAGACCAGGGGAACCACTAGACCAGGGGGACCACTAGACCGACCAGGGGACCACTAGACCGACCTGGGGGACCACTAGACCAACCAGGGGACCACTAGACCGACCAGGGGGACCACTAGACCGACCAGGGGACCACTAGACCAGGGGGACCACTAGACCGACCAGGGGGACCACTAGACCAGGGGACCACTAGACCAGCGGACCACTAGACCAGGGGACCACTAGACCGACCAGGGGGACCACTAGACCGAAGAGGGGGACCACTAGACCAGGGGACCACTAGACCGACCAGGGGGACCACTAGACCGACCAGGGGACCACTAGACCAGGGGACCACTAGACCAGGGGACCACTAGACCAGGGGACCACTAGACCAGGGGGACCACTAGACCCACCAGGGGGACCACTAGACCCACCAGGGGGACCACTAGACCAGGGGGGACCACTAGACCGACCAGGGGGACCACTAGACCAGGGGGACCACTAGACCAGGGGGACCACTAGACCGACCAGGGGACCACTAGACCAGGGGGACCACTAGACCAGGGGACCACTAGACCAGGGGACCACTAGACCAGGGGGACCACTAGACCGACCAGGGGACCACTAGACCAGGGGGACCACTAGACCAGGGGACCACTAGACCAGGGGACCACTAGACCGACCAGGGGACCACTAGACCAGGGGGACCACTAGACCAGGGGGACCACTAGACCGACCAGGGGGACCACTAGACCGACCAGGGGGACCACTAGACCAGGGGACCACTAGACCGACCAGGGGACCACTAGACCAGGGGACCACTAGACCAGGGGACCACTAGACCGACCAGGGGGACCACTAGACCGACCAGGGGGACCACTAGACCGACCAGGGGACCACTAGACCAGGGGACCACTAGACCAGGGGACCACTAGACCAGGGGGACCACTAGACCGACCAGGGGGAACACTAGACCGACCAGGGGGACCACTAGACCGACCAGGGGACCACTAGACCAGGGGGGCCACTAGACCGACCAGGGGGACCACTAGACCAGGGGGACCACTAGACCAGGGGGACCACTAGACCGACCAGGGGACCACTAGACCAGGGGACCACTAGACCAGGGGGACCACTAGACCAGGGGGGACCACTAGACCAGGGGGGACCACTAGACCAGGGGGGACCACTAGACCAGGGGGACAACTAGACCAGGGGGACCACTAGACCAGGGGACCACTAGACCAGGGGGACCACTAGACCAGGGGGGACCACTAGACCAGGGGGGACCACTAGACCAGGGGGGACCACTAGACCAGGGGGACCACTAGACCGACCAGGGGACCACTAGACCAGGGGGACCACTAGACCGACCAGGGGACCACTAGACCAGGGGGACCACTAGACCAGGGGGACCACTAGACTGACCAGGGGACCACTAGACCAGGGGGACCACTAGACCAGGGGGACCACTAGACCAGGGGGACCACTAGACCAGGGGGACCACTAGACCAACCAGGGGGGACCACTAGACCAGGGGACCACTAGACCGACCAGGGGGACCACTAGACCAGGGGGACCACTAGACCAGGGGGACCACTAGACCAGGGGGTCCACTAGACCGACCAGGGGACCACTAGACCAGGGGACCACTAGACCGACCAGGGGGACCACTAGACCGACCAGGGGTCCACTAGACCAGGGGGACCACTAGACCAGGGGACCACTAGACCAGGGGGACCACTAGACCAGGGGGACCACTAGACCCACCAGGGGGACCACTAGACCAGGGGGGACCACTAGACCAGGGGGACCATTAGACCAGGGGACCACTAGACCAGGGGAACCACTAGACCAGGGGGACCACTAGACCGACCAGGGGACCACTAGACCGACCTGGGGGACCACTAGACCAACCAGGGGACCACTAGACCGACCAGGGGGACCACTAGACCGACCAGGGGACCACTAGACCAGGGGGACCACTAGACCGACCAGGGGGACCACTAGACCAGGGGACCACTAGACCAGCGGACCACTAGACCAGGGGACCACTAGACCGACCAGGGGGACCACTAGACCGAAGAGGGGGACCACTAGACCAGGGGACCACTAGACCGACCAGGGGGACCACTAGACCGACCAGGGGACCACTAGACCAGGGGACCACTAGACCAGGGGACCACTAGACCAGGGGACCACTAGACCAGGGGGACCACTAGACCCACCAGGGGGACCACTAGACCCACCAGGGGGACCACTAGACCAGGGGGGACCACTAGACCGACCAGGGGGACCACTAGACCAGGGGGACCACTAGACCAGGGGGACCACTAGACCAGGGGGACCACTAGACCGACCAGGGGACCACTAGACCAGGGGGACCACTAGACCAGGGGACCACTAGACCAGGGGACCACTAGACCAGGGGGACCACTAGACCGACCAGGGGACCACTAGACCAGGGGGACCACTAGACCAGGGGACCACTAGACCAGGGGACCACTAGACCGACCAGGGGACCACTAGACCAGGGGGACCACTAGACCAGGGGGACCACTAGACCGACCAGGGGGACCACTAGACCGACCAGGGGGACCACTAGACCAGGGGACCACTAGACCGACCAGGGGACCACTAGACCAGGGGACCACTAGACCAGGGGACCACTAGACCGACCAGGGGGACCACTAGACCGACCAGGGGGACCACTAGACCGACCAGGGGACCACTAGACCAGGGGACCACTAGACCAGGGGACCACTAGACCAGGGGGACCACTAGACCGACCAGGGGGAACACTAGACCGACCAGGGGGACCACTAGACCGACCAGGGGACCACTAGACCAGGGGGGCCACTAGACCGACCAGGGGGACCACTAGACCAGGGGGACCACTAGACCAGGGGGACCACTAGACCGACCAGGGGACCACTAGACCAGGGGACCACTAGACCAGGGGACCACTAGACCAGCGGACCACTAGACCAGGGGGACCACTAGACCAGGGGGACCACTAGACCAGGGGGACCACTAGACCAGGGGGACCACTAGACCAGGGGGGACCACTAGACCAGGGGGGACCACTAGACCAGGGGGGACCACTAGACCAGGGGGACCACTAGACCGACCAGGGGACCACTAGACCAGGGGGACCACTAGACCAGGGGGACCACTAGACTGACCAGGGGACCACTAGACCAGGGGGACCACTAGACCAGGGGGACCACTAGACCAGGGGGACCACTAGACCAACCAGGGGGGACCACTAGACCAGGGGACCACTAGACCGACCAGGGGGACCACTAGACCAGGGGGACCACTAGACCAGGGGGACCACTAGACCAGGGGGTCCACTAGACCGACCAGGGGACCACTAGACCAGGGGACCACTAGACCGACCAGGGGGACCACTAGACCGACCAGGGGTCCACTAGACCAGGGGGACCACTAGACCAGGGGGACCACTAGACCAGGGGACCACTAGACCGACCAGGGGGACCACTAGACTGACCAGGGGACCACTAGACCAGGGGGACCACTAGACCAGGGGGACCACTAGACCAGGGGGACCACTAGACCAGGGGGACCACTAGACCAGGGGGGACCACTAGACCGACAAGGGGGACCACTAGACCAGGGGGACCACTAGACCAGGGGGTCCACTAGACCGACCAGGGGACCACTAGACCAGGGGACCACTAGACCGACCAGGGGGACCACTAGACCGACCAGGGGTCCACTAGACCAGGGGGACCACTAGACCAGGGGGACCACTAGACCAGGGGACCACTAGACCGACCAGGGGGACCACTAGACTGACCAGGGGGACCACTAGACCAGGGGACCACTAGACCGACCAGGGGGACCACTAGACCAGGGGGACCACTAGACCAGGGGGACCACTAGACCAGGGGGGACCACTAGACCGACCAGGGGGACCACTAGACCGACTAGGGGGACCACTAGACCAGGGGGGACCACTAGACCGACCAGGGGGACCACTAGACCAGGGGGGACCACTAGACCGACCAGGGGGACCACTAGACCGACCAGGGGGACCACTAGACCGACTAGGGGGACCACTAGACCAGGGGGACCACTAGACCAGGGGGACCACTAGACCAGGGGGACCACTAGACCGACCAGGGGACCACTAGACCAGAGGGACCACTAGACCAGGGGGACCACTAGACCAGGGGACCACTAGACCAGGGGGACCACTAGACCAGGGGGACCACTAGACCGACCAGGGGACCACTAGACCAGGGGGACCACTAGACCAGGGGGACCACTAGACCGACCAGGGGACCACTAGACCAGGGGGACCACTAGACCAGGGGGACCACTAGACCAGGGGGACCACTAGACCGACCAGGGGACCACTAGACCGACCAGGGGACCACTAGACCAGGGGGACCACTAGACCAGGGGACCACTAGACCAGGGGACCACTAGACCAGGGGACCACTAGACCAGGGGGACCACTAGACCGACCAGGGGGACCACTAGACCGACCAGGGGGACCACTAGACCGACCAGGGGACAACTAGACCGACCAGGGGGGCCACTAGACCAGGGGGGCCACTAGACCGACCAGGGGGACCACTAGACCAGGGGGGCCACTAGACCGACCAGGGGGACCACTAGACCAGGGGGGCCACTAGACCGACCAGGGGGACCACTAGACCAGGGGGGCCACTAGACCGACCAGGGGGACCACTAGACCGACCAGGGGACAACTAGACCGACCAGGGGGGTCCACTAGACCGACCAGCGGGACCACTAGACCAGGGGGGCCACTAGACCGACCAGGGGGACCACTAGACCAGGGGGGACACTAGACCGACCAGGGGGACCACTAGACCGACCAGGGGGTCCACTAGACCGACCAGGGGGACCACTAGACCGACCAGGGGACAACTAGACCGACCAGGGGGGTCCACTAGACCGACCAGGGGACCACTAGACCAGGGGACCACTAGACCAGGGGACCACTAGACCAGGGGGACCACTAGACCGACCAGGGGGACCACTAGACCGACCAGGGGGACCACTAGACCAGGGGGACCACTAGACCAGGGGGACCACTAGACCAGGGGGACCACTAGACCAGGGGGACCACTAGACCGACCAGGGGACCACTAGACCGACCAGGGGACCACTAGACCAGGGGGACCACTAGACCAGGGGACCACTAGACCAGGGGACCACTAGACCAGGGGACCACTAGACCAGGGGGACCACTAGACCGACCAGGGGGACCACTAGACCGACCAGGGGGACCACTAGACCGACCAGGGGACAACTAGACCGACCAGGGGGGCCACTAGACCAGGGGGGCCACTAGACCGACCAGGGGGACCACTAGACCAGGGGGGCCACTAGACCGACCAGGGGGACCACTAGACCAGGGGGGCCACTAGACCGACCAGGGGGACCACTAGACCAGGGGGGCCACTAGACCGACCAGGGGGACCACTAGACCGACCAGGGGACAACTAGACCGACCAGGGGGGTCCACTAGACCGACCAGCGGGACCACTAGACCAGGGGGGCCACTAGACCGACCAGGGGGACCACTAGACCAGGGGGGACACTAGACCGACCAGGGGGACCACTAGACCGACCAGGGGGTCCACTAGACCGACCAGGGGGACCACTAGACCGACCAGGGGACAACTAGACCTACCAGGGGGGTCCACTAGACCGACCAGGGGACCACTAGACCAGGGGACCACTAGACCAGGGGACCACTAGACCAGGGGGACCACTAGACCGACCAGGGGGACCACTAGACCTGGGGGACCACTAGACCAGGGGGGCTACTAGACGGACCAGGGGACCACTAGACCGACCAGGGGACCACTAGACCGAACAGGGGGACCACTAGACCAGGGGGACCACTAGACCAGGGGGACCACTAGACCGACCAGGGGACCACTAGACCGACCAGGGGACCACTAGACCAGGGGGACCACTAGATTTATAAATGGTCTGTTTTTAGGATTGCGTAAAACAGTAATTGTGTGATGGCGGAGAAGCAGGGCTGTGTTCCAAACAGAACCACCCCTCAGTATGCTCGCTCTAGTTCCTCAACGGCACAGCTAGGAGAGATAAAAAAAAACATTACCTTAGAAAAATACTTATTTCAGTCATAAAAGTACATTTAGGTACTGTGCACATTTATTAAGAGAGGTGTGTATGGCCAATTGGGAGACACCAGTTAGTCCTCTCACTCAAACCCTTGTCAGTTGTTTTTTGTCTTTTGTTTCACCTCACATTTTCCAGGAATATTCATATCATGTTACTGAATGGATTCAGAGTATTTTGTAAGATTTCGTTGTCAACAATGTTTGGATTCAGTCTTGTGTCAGGTGAACGGTTGTGTCCTCACCTTTGGTCTAATCATTTCCCCATAGTCTCCAAACTGTCCCCATAGTCTCCATACTGTCCCCATAATCTCCAAACTGTGCGCATAATCTCCAAACTGTCCTCATACTCTTCCCATAATCTCCAAATTGTCCCAATAATCTCTAAACTGTCCCCATAATCTCTAAACTGTCCCCATAGTCTCCAATTTGTCCCCATAGTCTCCAAACTGTCCCCATAATCTCCAAACTGTGCGCATAATCTCCAAACTGTCCCCATAATCTCCATACTGTCCCCATAATCTCCAAACTGTCCCCATAATCTCCAAACTGTCCCCATAATCTCCATACTGTCCCCATAATCTCCATACTGTCCCCATAATCTCCAAACTGTCCCCATAATCTCCATACTGTTCCCATAATCTCCATACTGTCCCCATAATCTCCATACTGTCCCCATAATCTCCAAACTGTCCCCATAATCTCCAAACTGTCCCCATAATCTCCAAACTGTCCCCATAATCTCCAAACTGTCCCCATAATCTCCAAACTGTCCCCATAATCTCCAAACTGTCCCCATAATCTCCAAACTGTTCCCATAATCTCCAAACTGTCCTCATAATCTCCAAACTGTCCCCATAATCTCCAAACTGTCCCCATAATCTCCAAACTGTCCCCATAATCTCCATACTGTCCCCATAATCTCCAAACTGTCCCCATAATCTCCATACTGTTCCCATAATCTCCATACTGTCCCCATAATCTCCATACTGTCCCCATAATCTCCAAACTGTTCCCATAATCTCCAAACTGTCCCCATAATCTCCAAACTGTTCCCATAATCTCCAAACTGTCCCCATAATCTCCAAACTGTCCTCATAATCTCCAAACTGTTCCCATAATCTCCAAACTGTCCCCATAATCTCCAAACTGTCCCCATAATCTCCAAACTGTCCCCATAATCTCCATACTGTCCCCATAATATCCACTGTTATTTTTTTTTTTTTTACTATGTTTATGCATTCCACATTTCTTCTGTAAGAACCCTTCCAGTTACCTGTCTATAACGGCCAATCCCTTCCAGTTACCTGTCTATAACGGCCAATCCCTTCCAGTTACCTGTCTATAACGGCCAATCCCTTCCAGTTACCTGTCTATAACGGCCAATCCCCTCCAGTTACCTGTCTATAACGGCCAATCCCTTCCAGTTACCTGTCTATAACGGCCAATCCCTTCCAGTTACCTGTCTATAACGGCCAATCCCCTCCAGTTACCTGTCTATAACGGCCAATCCCTTCCAGTTACCTGTCTATAACGGCCAATCCCTTCCAGTTACCTGTCTATAACGGCCAATCCCTTCCAGTTACCTGTCTATAACGGCCAATCCCCTCCAGTTACCTGTCTATAACGGCCAATCCCTTCCAGTTACCTGTCTATAACGGCCAATCCCTTCCAGTTACCTGTCTATAACGGCCAATCCCTTCCAGTTACCTGTCTATAACGGCCAATCCCCACCGGTTACCTGTCTATAACGGCCAATCCCTTCCAGTTACCTGTCTATAACGGCCAATCCCCACCGGTTACCTGTCTATAACGGCCAATCCCCTCCAGTTACCTGTCTATAACGGCCAATCCCTTCCAGTTACCTGTCTATAACGGCCAATCCCTTCCAGTTACCTGTCTATAACGGCCAATCCCCTCCAGTTACCTGTCTATAACGGCCAATCCCCACCGGTTACCTGTCTATAACGGCCAATCCCTTCCAGTTACCTGTCTATAACGGCCAATCCCTTCCAGTTACCTGTCTATAACGGCCAATCCCCTCCAGTTACCTGTCTATAACGGCCAATCCCTTCCAGTTACCTGTCTATAACGGCCAATCCCTTCCAGTTACCTGTCTATAACGGCCAATCCCCACCGGTTACCTGTCTATAACGGCCAATCCCCACCGGTTACCTGTCTATAACGGCCAATCCCTTCCGGTTACCTGTCTATAACGGCCAATCCCCACCGGTTACCTGTCTATAACGGCCAATCCCCACCGGTTACCTGTCTATAACGGCCAATCCCTTCCAGTTACCTGTCTATAACGGCCAATCCCCACCGGTTACCTGTCTATAACGGCCAATCCCTTCCAGTTACCTGTCTATAACGGCCAATCCCTTCCAGTTACCTGTCTATAACGGCCAATCCCCACCGGTTACCTGTCTATAACGGCCAATCCCCACCGGTGTAAAGCGTTGACGGGATAGTTCATCCAGGACATGAGGGGGGGACGTTGACTTGCAGGGTTTGGGACAACAACAACAACAAAAACGTTTGTTATTTGGAGACAGTGTCCAGGTAAAACAAAAACAAAGCATGGATTACCGTCTTTTTAAATTTTTTATTAATTACAATTTAGTCTTTGTCCCAAGAATGCTTACAGGGTAAGGAAATCAAAATATAATTTCAGGTGAACTATCAATTAAAAAAAAAAAGTCAAAGTTGTGATACTAAAGAGCTGTACACATATTCAGAAACAAGTCTTAAGAGTTACAGAACTGGATCTAGGATCAGGTCCCATATTCAAACTGGATCTAGGATCAGGTCCCATATTCACAAACAAGTCTCAGAGTAACAGAACTGGATCTAGGATCAGGTCCCATATTCACAGTCTCAGAGTAACATAACTAGATCTAAGATCAGGTCCCATATTCACAAACAAGTCTCAGAGTAACAGAACTGGATCTAGGATCAGGTCCCATATTCACAGTCTCAGAGTAACATAACTAGATCTAAGATCAGGTCCCATATTCACAAACAAGTCTCAGAGTAACAGAACTGGATCTAGGATCAGGTCCCATATTCACAGTCTCAGAGTAACATAACTAGATCTAAGATCAGGTCCCATATTCACAAACAAGTCTCAGAGTAACATAACTAGATCTAAGATCAGGTCCCATATTCACAAACAAGTCTCAGAGTAACATAACTAGATCTAAGATCAGGTCCCATATTCACAGTCTCAGTAACAGAACTAGATCTAGGATCAGGTCCCATACTCACAGTCTCAGAGTAACAGAACTAGATCTAAGATCAGGTCCCATACTCACACACTGAGTAAGAGAACTAGATCTAGGATCAGGTCCCATATTCACAGTCTCAGAGTAACAGAACTGTACACTTTGTGAATGGGGGCTCCTGATCCTACATCAGCAGTACTACTCTGAGACACTTTGTGAATGGGGGTCCTGATCCTACATCAGCAGTACTACTCAGAGACACTTTGTGAATGGGGGTCCTGATCAGCAGTACTACTCTGAGACACTTTGTGAATGGGGGGCCCCTGATCCTACATCAGCAGTACTACTCAGAGACACTTTGTGAATGGGGGCCCCTGATCCTACATCAGCAGTACTACTCTGAGACACTTTGTGAATGGGGGGGCCCTGATCCTACATCAGCAGTACTACTCTGAGACACTTTGTGAATGGGGGGGTCCTGATCCTACATCAGCAGTACTACTCTGAGACACTTTGTGAATGGGGGTCCTGATCAGCAGTACTACTCTGAGACACTTTGTGAATGGGGGTCCTGATCCTACATCAGCAGTACTACTCTGAGACACTTTGTGAATGGGGGGGGGGGGGCTGATCAGCAGTACTACTCAGACACTTTGTGAATGGGGGGCCCTGATCCTACATCAGCAGTACTACTCAGACACTTTGTGAATGGGGGTCCTGATCCTACATCAGCAGTACTACTCTGAGACACTATGTGATTAATTCATTCTCCAGACAGTAGGACCCTGGACATGTGATCCGTCCCTGGCATCCAGAGCAACATGGCGGCCTCCAGACTGGCTTCTAGACAGCACTCTCCTCCCGTGTCACATGGGACAAGCAGTAGGCCTGGATACCTGGAAACAACGGGAGGGAGGGGAGGGAGAGAGGGGAGGGAGAGAGGGGAGGGA
>NW_026601987.1:0-28240 GCF_029448725.1 Salvelinus fontinalis
CCATTAAACTAGATAACATTATACATGTATTAGCTAATCCATGACTGATACATGTTGAATAAAACTGTGTTATACACTGGAACCGAAAATAAACTACTGTACAGTAGCATGCTAAAGTTACTGTACTGTAGCCTGCATCACGTAAACACTATTTCACAACTTCACAGACGTCTTACACCATACAACAAAGCGCGAATATAAGCGATAGTATGCATTAAAATAGCTACGATTGTAAAAATAGTATTGAAAATGCCGACAAGTGGCCGCTGATTGTACCGGGAGTTACCGATACCAAACCAATGCTACGGGTATCATAGGTAGATGACTGCAGAGATAGAACTGTATAATGTTTTCAATTCGCTTTTCCGTTCTTCTTACAACTTCACAGATGTAGCAATAAGATTACAATCCATTTCATCCAACCTTATTAAAGATACTTCCTCTGTTACTCTCCGTTGTGATGTAAACAATGATCCGATGAGGGGAAAGTGTCTTCTTCTTCGATGGAGTTTAACGGCGGTTGACATCCAATGTTAAGGTGCATTACCGCCACCTGCTGGACGAGGTATTAAATAAGAAACGTAAACACAATATCCCGGATAAGAGGTAGAACGATATCATATAAAATAAAACACATAAACTAAAAAAAACGTTTGCTGATGACACAACAGTGGTAGGCCTGATCACCGACAACGATGAGACAGCCTATAGGGAGGAGGTCAGAGACCTGGCCGGGTGGTGCCAGGATAACAACCTCTCCCCCAACATGATCAAGACAAAGGAGATGATTGTGGACTACAGGAAAAGGAGGACCGAGCACGCCCCCATTCTCATCGACAGGGCTGTAGTGGAGCAGGTTGAGAGCTTCAAGTTCCTTGATGTTCACATCACCAATAAACTATCATGGTCCAAACACACCAAGACAGTCGTGAAGAGGGCAAGACAAAGCCTATTCCCCCTCAGGAGACTGAAAATATTTGGCGTGGGTCCCCAGGTCCTCAAAATGTTCTACAGCTGCACCACCGAGAGCATCCTGACGGGTTGCATCACTGCCTGGTATGGCAACTGCTTGGCCTCCGACCGCAAGGCACAACAGAGGGTTGTGTGTACGGTCCAGGTTTCCTGCCATCCAGGACCTCTATGCCAGACAGTGTCAGAGGAAGGCCCTACAAATTGTCAAAGACTCCAGCCACCCTAGTCGTTCTGCTACCACATGGCAAGCGGTACCGGAGCACCAAGTTTAGGTCCAAGAGGCTTCTAAACAGCTTCTACCCCCAAGCCATAAGACTCCTGAACATCTAATCAAATAGCTACCCAGACTATTTGCGTTGTCCCCCTTCTATGCTGCTCTTGTTATTTACTGCTGCTCTTTAATTATTTTAATTACATAAAGGTAAATACATTTAATTTGTGCCTTTGCCTTTGATTTGATAGCCTTCACATGCCCCACAGGGCTCAAACTGTTTGAATCAATGTTGTTTTCTGCGCATTAACTTAGCTAGCCAACGTTGCCATGACATCGCCTAGAAGTGTGATCGGGGATTTCTATTGGACAGTTTCTATGCATCTTCATACTTGTTGCGAGATGTCGCCACTAGATGGCGCTGCTGTTCTGTGTATCTGAGTGTGATACTATATAGTACTAGTGAGCCAAGTTAGGCATGACTTACTACGCGCTGAATGGAGCTGTATGCGAACTACAGAGTTACGCTGAAGTAAAGACTAACTAATCAACATTACCTTGCTCTTAATAAACACCGTACAAAACAATACTAAACCATCTTTGGAATAGCTGACAACTAAAAGAGGGCTTTCAATAATCACTATTTTTAGCTCAAATACAATTGCACCAATGTTGAATTGTCTCATATGGGAATCACTTGGCTACATTTACAAGCCATACGTACAAAACACCAGACTTTCAAATGCTTCATTACAGATATTTTATTCCTTCCAAGAAGAAGATTGATTACATTTAGAAAATAAAGTAGGATCTCTATGGTTACAGTGATAAAACAAACAGAACCTGACATACCGATAAGGGGAACAAGGGAAAGCTAGTCAGTTGAAGGAATTCACCCCAAATGTGTTTTCTGCATCTAACCCAAGCCCTCTGAATCAGAGAGGTGGGGGGGGGACGGCCTTAATCAACATCCACGGCACCCAGGGAACAGTAACTGTTGTTGGGGGTTAAATGCCTTGCTCAAGGGCAGAACGGCAGATGTTTCCACCTTGCCTTCTCAGGGACTAGAACAAGCAACCTATCAGTTACTGTCACAACGTTCTAACCTCTAGACTACCTACAGTATACAGGGGCAATATGCAGCTCAAACAATAACACATTGTCTCACCCCGTCACTGTTTGGGTTAACAGCTGAGGGATAAGGGCTGGAGAAATGTAAACACTCTCAAATTCATAGACAGAGCTTCTGATGCAATGACTGACAATCCATGATATCAAAATTATAGTTTTAACCATGTTTTGAGGGTATACAATGTTTGTTTACAACTAATACAGCTGTCTACTACAGCAGGTCAGGTCAGTAGTCTATTAAAGCAGGTCAGAAGTCTACTAGAGCAGGTCAGGTCAGTAGTCTACTAAAGCAGGTCAGTAGTCTACTAAAGCAGGTCAGTAGTCTACTAAAGCAGGTCAGTAGTCTACTAAAGCAGGTCAGGTCAGTAGTCTACTACAGCAGGTCAGGTCAGTAGTCTATTAAAGCAGGTCAGGTCAGTAGTCTACTAAAGCAGGTCAGGTCAGTAGTCTACTACAGCAGGTCAGGTCAGTAGTCTACTAAAGCAGGTCAGGTCAGTAGTCTACTAAAGCAGGTCAGGTCAGTAGTCTACATTAAACAGGGTAGTACATTAGTCTACTGTGCTGATAGTTCAGAAAGTATTGTCATTAATAGTGAATGTTGATCACAGCGTGAAACTCAGGTCAGACTAAACCAGGTCCATTATTACCTGCTTGACCTGATGATGTCACAGGTTCCTGGTGGTTATGTCACTACATCATCATCACCAGCACAGAAACAAATACAACAGGTAGGTAATAACCTTTGACCCCAACAGAGACACAGTCATCATCATAGACACAATGATCACGTACCACCCGATCCTTGAGGAGAAGCGCTCTCGGAATATCCCCTTTTGGACACTGATCTGGGGGGTTATGGGTTAGTGGTAGGGTTAGGGGGTAGTGGTAGGGTTAGGGGGTAGTGGTAGGGTTAGGGGTTAGTGGTAGGGTTAGGGGTTAGTGGTAGGGTTAGGGGTTAGTGGTAGGGTTAGGGGGTAGTGGTAGGGAGTAGGGGTTAGTGGTAGGGTTAGGGGGTAGTGGTAGGGAGTAGGGGTTAGTGGTAGGGAGTAGGGGTTAGTGGTAGGGTTAGGGGGTAGTGGTAGGGTTAGGGGTTAGTGGTAGGGTTAGGGGTTAGTGGTAGGGTTAGGTGTTAGTGGTAGGGAGTAGGGGTTAGTGGTAGGGTTAGGGGTTAGTGGTAGGGAGTAGGGGTTAGTGGTAGGGTTAGGGGGTAGTGGTAGGGAGTAGGGGTTAGTGGTAGGGTTAGGGGTTAGTGGTAGGGTTAGGGGGTAGTGGTAGGGTTAGGGGGTAGTGGTAGGGAGTAGGGGTTAGTGGTAGGGTTAGGGGTTAGTGGTAGGGTTAGGGGTTAGTGGTAGGGTTAGGGGTTAGTGGTAGGGTTAGGGGTTAGTGGTAGGGTTAGGGGTTAGTGGTAGGGAGTAGGGGTTAGGGGTAGGGTTAGTGGTAGGGTTAGGGGTAGGGTTAGGGGTTAGTGGTAGGGTTAGGGGTTAGTGGTAGGGAGTAGGGGTTAGGGGTAGGGTTAGGGGTTAGTGGTAGGGAGTAGGGGTTAGTGGTAGGGTTAGGGGGTAGTGGTAGGGTTAGAGGTTAGTGGTAGGGTTAGGGGTTAGTGGTAGGGTTAGGGGGTAGTGGTAGGGTTAGGGGTTAGTGGTAGGGTTAGGGGTAGGGTTAGTGGTAGGGTTAGGGGTAGGGTTAGGGGTTAGTGGTAGGGTTAGGGGTTAGTGGTAGGGAGTAGGGGTTAGGGGTAGGGTTAGGGGTTAGTGGTAGGGTTAGGGGTTAGTGGTAGGGTTAGGGGTTAGTGGTAGGGGTTAGTGGTAGGGTTAGGGGTTAGTGGTAGGGTTAGGGGTTAGTGGTAGGGTTAGTGGTAGGGTTAGGGGTTAGTGGTAGGGTTAGGGGGTAGTGGTAGGGAGTAGGGGGTAGTGGTAGGGTTAGTGGTAGGGTTAGGGGTTAGTGGTAGGGTTAGGGGGTAGTGGTAGGGTTAGGGGTTAGTGGTAGGGAGTAGGGGTTAGTGGTAGGGAGTAGGGGGTAGTGGTAGGGGTTAGTGGTAGGGTTAGGGGTTAGGGGGTAGTGGTAGGGGTTAGGGGGTAGTGGTAGGGTTAGGGGTTAGTGGTAGGGAGTAGGGGGTAGTGGTAGGGTTAGGGGGTAGTGGTAGGGTTAGGGGTGGACTGGACACCCCCACCATAATGATGGTTCAGCATGTTATTCAGGCTGTCCACAGGAGATCTGGGACTCTGTTGTTCAGATCGTTGTTGATGTTGTTGAGAACTGCTCCAGTCACCATAGACTGTTGTCTGGTCGTTAGCATTCTTACAGTTCTTCACAAGAGCTTCTCTGACTCTCCATTTTACACCATCTGCCTCAGTTGAAGGATCTTTCCTGTGGGGACGCTGGCAGGAAAGAAAACGTGTACACAGTGCAGTACCCTGGGACAGAAATCACCCACATCTGTATTTTACAATGAGCTTTATGAGTTATAATGAGCTGACAATTCTGCATGTTAGAGAACAATGTGTGGATCTACTTCCATCTAACCACAGTGATGCTGCTGAATAAACTCCTAACTAACTCCTGGGAGAGGGTGATGTTCCTGTTGGACCGGAGGTTCCCAACTTCTTTACATCTGTCTGGGTGATGGGGAGGGATGTGCTTCAACCTGAGGAGAACAGAAACATAAGGGGGGAATTAACCTCACTGCTCAAATTTCAGTGTTGGTTCAAGTTGCTGAGAACCTCCAACTACCTTTATTAATGTGCAATGGTTTTGTAAACAGTTTTGCATATTCATAGGCTTGATCAAATTGTAGGCATTGTATGTAATCAGCTATACACTCGTGGTGGTGGAAAATGGTGTTTCATAAAGTAGGCATATCTTTCCGTTTTTATCCGCCTTCGACATTAAATCGAGTTCTGTAGAAAATCGACGCCTTGCAGCAGAATGTTTTCACGTATGAACCGGTCCACGGGGAATACGAATATAGACGGCTGCATGCAATGCCTTTGGGCGGTAAGATGAAACAACTATATCACCATCTGTAAGAGCTGATCATGTAAGAATGTACAAATAACTTGGCTGGCTAACATGCCTAGATTGAACAGAGTACAGCTGGTTAGCTGCATTTCCAACGTTTTTAAATCACATGTGAGATGAAGAGGTGCGAAATGAACACATCAGTTGCCATCTTTAGTCTCTGAATTATGTTTATAGATTTGCTACATTTGTCATTAGCTGACCAGCAAGTTCCTCAATTCAGGGTTAAAAAATGTCTGGGTCTTCACAATTGCCACATTGCTGACTTTATACTTGGTTAGTTTAGTCCATCTCTTAACAGCTGATATGCAGGAAGAGATCGCCTGCTAACTAGTTTTTGGATCCGATGCCAACTTAGCTTGGCTAGCGGGCTGATAAAAAGCACTGACTCAACATTTGAATAGAAAATTCACATGAAAGTAATTTGTTGAGCTTTTAAACAATTTGGTGAATAAATACAGGTACATTTCACAAAGTTATTCGCTATTCCTCTGGAACATTTTCTCCCACCCGGGGACTTTGTCCGCCATTAATTCAGACATTTTTAAAATTATTTTTATTATTTCCGCTACTTGTCGCAAGGTGTTATGGGATAGCCTCCCCGGTGAAGGATACATCGACGAGGCCTTCAAAACAGGGACTTCTGTGGATGTTCGCTGCCCTATAGTGTCATGTTGGATAAGTGGAACAGGACGGCTGAACTAAACCTAAATCAAGTCACACACTGTGTCCCAATCGACAACGATAACTATAGGGCAGCGGACATCCACTGAAGTCCCTGTTTTCTCCACCACAGTAAACTAAGTTTTAGGTCTAAAAAAACCAGGGGAGGGACAAAATAAGGATGCCTCACGAATTTGCTATAATCTTTTGCGCATTATTTTCCTGATTAGGGCCAACCGGATGTCGAGCCAGTCTCAACTAGCGATAATCCACCAATGGCAATGCGAGACAGTCGCAAAGAACCGTATCAAACCACGTGTGGTCCAATCATATTCGCCCTTTGACCTTAGCTCCGCCCCAAAAGCAAACGGCGGCCATGAAACTTTTCCCTCATCGGATCATTGTTTACATCAAACGGAGAGTTACAGAGGAAGTATCTTTAATAAGGTTGGATGAAATGGATTGTAATCTTATTGCTACATCTGTGAAGTTGTAAGAAGAACGGAAAAGTGAATTGAAAACATTATACAGTTCTATCTCTGCAGTCATCTACCTATGAAACCCGTAGTATTGGTTTGGTATCGGTAACTACCGGTACAATCAGCGGCCACTTGTCTGCATTTTCAATAGTATTTTTACAATCGTAGCTATTTTAATGCATACTATCGCTTAAATTCGTGCTTTGTTGTATGGTGTAAGACGTCTGTGAAGTTGTGAAATAGTGTTTACGTGATGCAGGCTACAGTACAGTAACTTTAGCATGCTACTGTACAGTAGTTTATTTTCGGTTCCAGTGTATAACAGTTTTATTCAACATGTATCAGTCATGGATTAGCAAATACATGTATTATGTTATCTAGTTTAATGGTGTGATAATCGGGATATTTGCCTTGCATTTCAATCTACACATGAATACAGTAGCGTGCCGTGGGCCTGGCGCCTGGGCCTTCAGTGAGGTCCTACAAAGTCCCACCCGAATTAATCCACCTCTTATTACCATCATTATGATGCCATGGCTCTAGACACTATACATTTAGACAGAAACGCAGTTTAACCAGGCGTTGCGTCACCTTGAAATTGACATTTTTTTCAGAGAATTGCAGGGGAAGAGTACAATACAGTACAGTTCAACTAATAGGCAAGAACATAGTTGAGTGCAACAGAGTTATATTAATATTCTTCTTCTATCCATTTCTGGTCCACAAACTTTGAGCTTTAAGTCCCCCAAAAAATAAATACAGTGTGTTCACTAAACAGCGCATTGTCGCACCCAAAGCAGTTTCACCGTGATGATAAAGACACATAACTATTCACTGAAAATAAAAGAAAACAAATAATTTGCAACATAGGCTATTTGCCATTTTATTTTGTTAATATATAGGCTATTTAATATTAACGAAATAAAATGCGAAACATACATACACATTTAATAAAAAATAACATGCATTGTATGCCTACTCACCAAAGACTGATTATTAGACAGTTGCGTGCGCTTAGGGGATCGTGAGAAAAATGCTGCAAGGCCATTGAGGTTGGCAAAGAAGACCTTGCATTCTTTAAGCTTTGAGGCTCCTTGAGTCAGTACTAAATTTAGTCGATGTGCATAGCAGTGAATGAATAAGGCCATCGGTGCCCTCTCCTTAACTTTAGCCTGCACCCCATTGAGTCCAGATGCCATGACTGCTGCGCCATCAAAACACTGTGCCACAACTTTATCCAGACTACATTCATTTTCCTCCAAGAAACGGAAAATAAGAGCGGCAATGTCATCAGCTCGCTTGCCGCTTGTCACATCTTCAAACCGGATAAATCGCTCCTTGACTCCCGTGTCCGTCACATAACGCAGGACGAGTGAGAGCTGTAGCTCCACTCTGGTGTCCCCAAACGTTTTCAAAAGCACCATTGCTTGTAAGTGCCCAGCCGTACTTTGGTGTCTCGTTGCTGCCTTGGTTAGACAACTCAAGTTTGCAAAGCCAGTGTGGCTCCAAACACCAAATCGATCACTTGCAAATAATAGGCATTCCCAGCAGTACAGTTTGCAGTGCTTCTCGGAGCCTGTGAGCCATTGACAGCGCTCATAGTTGAAACTTTGAAAGTGGCGAACGAACGAACCCCTTTCCCGCCTGTGACAGGCTTTGTGGCGTCGGGCGACCTCTCCTTACAATGTCTAACTTTTCTTGAAAAGTTCGTCTTGAGAATGGCGTTATAATTATATCCTCGACCAAATCGATATCTTCTCCTCCTTCCGCCATTGTGGGTTCAAAAAACAGTAGAACGCGAATTAATTCGTTTATCAAATTTAGTTTCCTAGATCTGCATAGACCTGCCCATAGGACCTGCCTCTCAATATTGGTAATCCAATCAAAAGACGTGGACGCCCTACGCCTGCTAGCTGGCTCCTGTGTAACACTGGAGCCAGCCAGCAGGCGTACAATAGCCAACTCTAAAGCTGATTGGTTGACACAAAATTTTAATTTCCATTCACTTTAAGCTACAAGCGCCCGCACTGTTGATTCTGAAGGCCTGAGGGCAGATTTTAGACCCCTGGCAACACATGATGGCTGAATATGATTGGATAAAAGATCTAACGTAAAGACCAGCCCTCCAAATCTCAACCTGGGGCTGGAAGCAGTGCAACCAAGAGGAAAGCTATGAAATGAAGAGTATAACTCTTACTCTGGGGAATAATTTAATACATATTTGTGGGAAAATATATTTAAAAAAAAATTATATTCTGATGATGTTTAGGCCAGCAGAGAAGGCCTTGCAGGCCCTGACGGCCCACCACTGCATGAATATGGGTCTGCAATGTATTGCAATGTTAGGTAGGCTATTGAATTCCCTTGGCATTCTGCAAGCATGAATACTTTACAATAATGGAAGATATGCATTGTGTTAATCTTACTATTTGTCCATGTATTGAATGGTACACAGCTTTCCATAAATGCAGTGTGGACTTTTTACAGATGAAACCCCTTCCATTATGACACTCCTTCCTGTATCTGTCATAAAGGCCTATGCATTCTTTGTCCTTTAGTTACACAACTAAATCTAGTATCTGTCACGTACCTTTCATGCTGTAGATCTGCTGTCATGGTGCTGAGAATGCTTAGTACTGTATCTGTCACTTATGTATTCTCTGTATGTATTAGGTATGAACCCTTGGACATACAGGTACCTCCAGCGCTCCCTCCTGCCTCACGTTCGGCCCCTGTCCCTGGTGATCTACCCCAGACCCCCTTGTATCCACCCCAGGCTTCTGAACTTGCCCCAGTGGGGTGAAGACCAGAAGAGGGTGATGTCCTTCCTGCCTCTCTCTCTCTCTCCCTTAAATGCAGCTGGTGATTCCAGAGAGCCGGCGGGCATCTCTCAACAAGAAGCAGCAGTGGATTGACCGGATGCTGTTTACCAGGAGCCTCCTACAGAGCTCACAGTTCATCACTGTCCTTTCCCTGGTGGGGTGAAGACCAGAAGAGGGTGATGTCCTTCCTGCCTCAGAATGTGCTGGGGTGAGTTTTTACATAATAAATGAGAAGCTTAGAAATTGTAATTTTAATATTTTCTTTTCTCATGATCTATTAATACCTCAGGATGCCACTGGGTAAACATTATCTAACTGACTAACTTTTCTGTGATGATATGTGGAAGAAGATGTGTCTGAAGTAAACAGAGGAACTGGCCTAGAGTTAGTCCTGTCTGGTATAATTAGTGGTCAAGACTGGACAAGGAGGGTTGGATAAACTCCTCTGTATGAAGATGAGTCCTGTCTGGTATAATTAGTGGTCAAGACTGGACCAGGAGGGTTGGATAAACTCCTCTCTATGAAGATGAGTCCTGTCTGGTATAATTAGTGGTCAAGACTGGACAAGGAGGGTTGGATAAACTCCTCTCTATGAAGATGAGTCCTGTCTGGTATAATTAGTGGTCAAGACAGGACAAGGAGGGTTGGATAAACTCCTCTGTATGAAGATGAGTCCTGTCTGGTATAATTAGTGGTCAAGACAGGACAAGGAGGGTTGGATAAACTCCTCTGTGTGAAGATGAGTCCTGTCTGGTATAATTAGTGGTCAAGACAGGACAAGGAGGGTTGGATAAACTCCTCTGTATGAAGATGAGTCCTGTCTGGTATAATTAGTGGTCAAGACTGGACAAGGAGGGTTGGATAAACTCCTCTGTATGAAGATGAGTCCTGTCTGGTATAATTAGTAGTCAAGACTGGACAAGGAGGATTGGATAAACTCCTCTCTATGAAGATGAGTCCTGTCTGGTATAATTAGTGGTCAAGACTGGACAAGGAGGGTTGGATAAACTCCTCTCTATGAAGATGAGTCCTGTCTGGTATACTTAGTGGTCAAGACTGGACAAGGAGGGTTGGATAAACTCCTCTGTATGAAGATGAGTCCTGTCTGGTATACTTAGTGGTCAAGACTGGACAAGGAGGGTTGGATAAACTCCTCTCTATGAAGATGAGTCCTGTCTGGTATAATTAGTGGTCAAGACTGGACAAGGAGGGTTGGATAAACTCCTCTGCATGTGGAACAGGTGTGACTATTTATCATGTGTAACAATCAAACCTCCCTATTGGCTGTGTGTTCCACATTCTAAAGTAGAACCATCATTTTACTTGCTGAAATATTGTCCAGAAATGACCTCATTGGACAGAAAGGGGAACTCCTCCCCACACGCATGTTAAACAAATATAATATAAACAAAGGATTCCTGTAGTTTCATGAAATAAGAAATTGATTGATAGTATATCATACGTCATACAAGCCAACATTAAAGGCAACACTTTATGTAAACAGTTAGCAAATAAACGTCCACATCTTTAAATCACAACTACAAAGGTAATTTTACAAGAAGTAAAATAGTGTGACCTGCTTCAGCTGTTTAACATTTTTATGGTGATTGAAGTAACATTTTGTTTGTCTTAAGTGAAGCAGTCATTTTAAATATTTTCCATGAAGGTAAGGTAGACTGGGGAACAAAGTAACACAGGGTCAGTTGTAACAGATAAATAAGTCCAATTAGAAACCAGGTAGAAAGCTCTTATTCAATGTGATAATGGTTGGTTAGTGTCTCTACATGACCAAGAGGTTTTGTTTAAAAAGGTGTTAGAGGCCCTAATGTAAATTTACTTGCCGCCTCTCCTTTTTTAAAGTATTAACCTGTGGAACATTCGTCTACTAGGTCAATTGTAACATTTAATTCCTTTCCACTTGGTTGAATTGTAAATGACTGGTAGTATGTCCAAGGAGCATACTTAGTGTGTAATGGTAGCTGAGATATGTTGTTAGTATAAAAATATGATTCCTCCAACTTAAATAATATTTTCATAATAAACTAAAGTCTAAAAGTGTTAGTCTGTTCCCCAGTCTCCTCTACTCTTACTGAGAAAAGGCCTCAACTGAAGAATCTACAGCTGCTGAGTCTGAGGTGTTAATCAGTCCAGTGCTGCTCTGACCACAGTGTTGTTAGGAACCACATTTTCTAACTCTACATACACAGCCTTGTGTCAACTCTTACTGTGAACTACTTCAGTTACTGGAAATATGTCCCCCAACAACACCAGTAAATGAAACATCCATTATATGCCTTGGTTTACAGGAAGTGTGTTAGAGGCTAAATCAGAGGTGGAAAGTTGATTGACATTTGATTGCCTCCATTTCATTCAGTTGGACACATCTTCCTCCATTTTAATTTTTTATTTTTTTTATTTCACCTTTATTTAACCAGGTAGGCTAGTTGAGAACAAGTTCTCATTTGCAACTGCGACCTGGCCAAGATAAAGCATAGCAGTGTGAACAGACAACACAGAGTTACACATGGAGTAAACAATAAACAAGTCAATAACATGGTAGAAAAAAAGAGAATCTATATACAATGTGTGCAAAAGGCATGAGGTAGGCAATAAATCGAATAATTACAATTTAGCAGATTAACACTGGAGTGATAAATCATCAGATGATCATGTGCAAGAAGAGATACTGGTGTGCAAAAGAGCAGAAAAGTAAATAAATAAAAGCAGTATGGGGGGTGAGGTAGGTAAATTGGGTGGGTAGTTTACAGATGGACTATGTACAGCTGCAGCGATCGGTTAGCTGCTCGGATAGCAGATTTTTAAAGTTGTTGAGGGAGATAAAAGTCTCCAACTTCAGAGATTTTTGCAATTCGTTCCAGTCGCAGGCAGCAGAGAACTGGAAGGAAAGGCGTCCAAATGAGGTTTTGGCTTTAGGGATGATCAGTGAGATACACCTGCTGGAGCGCGTGCTGCGGGTGGGTGTAGCCATCGTGACCAGTGAACTGAGATAAGGCGGCACTTTACCTAGCATAGCCTTGTAGATGACCTGGAGCCAGTGGGTCTGACGACGAACATGTAGCGAGGGCCAGCCGACTAGGGCATACAGGTCGCAGTGGTGGGTCGTATAAGGTGCTTTAGTAACAAAACGAATGGCACTGTGATAAACTGCATCCAGTTTGCTGAGTAGAGTATTGGAAGCTATTTTGTAGATGACATCGCCGAAGTCGAGGATCGGTAGGATAGTCAGTTTTACTAGGGTAAGTTTGGCGGCGTGAGTGAAGGAGGCTTTGTTGCGGAATAGAAAGCCGATTCTTGATTTGATTTTGGATTGGAGATGTTTGATATGAGTCTGGAAGGAGAGTTTGCAGTCTAGCCAGACACCTAGGTACTTATAGATGTCCACATATTCTAGGTCGGAACCGTCCAGGGTGGTGATGCTAGTCGGGCGTGCGGGTGCAGGCAGCGAACGGTTGAAAAGCATGCATTTGGTTTTACTAGCGTTTAAGAGCAGTTGGAGGCCACGGAAGGAGTGTTGTATGGCATTGAAGCTCGTTTGGAGGTTAGATAGCACAGTGTCCAAGGAAGGGCCGGAAGTATATAGAATGGTGTCGTCTGCGTAGAGGTGGATCAGGGAATCGCCCGCAGCAAGAGCAACATCATTGATGTATACAGAGAAAAGAGTCGGCCCGAGAATTGAACCCTGTGGTACCCCCATAGAGACTGCCAGAGGACCGGACAACATGCCCTCCGATTTGACACACTGAACTCTGTCTGCAAAGTAGTTGGTGAACCAGGCAAGGCAGTCATTAGAAAAACCGAGGCTACTGAGTCTGCCGATAAGAATATGGTGATTGACAGAGTCGAAAGCCTTGGCCAGGTCGATGAAGACGGCTGCACAGTAATGTCTTTTATCGATGGCGGTTATGATATCGTTTAGTACCTTGAGCGTGGCTGAGGTGCACCCGTGACCGGCTCGGAAACCGGATTGCACAGCGGAGAAGGTACGGTGGGATTCGAGATGGTCAGTGATCTGTTTGTTGACTTGGCTTTCGAAGACCTTAGATAGGCAGGGCAGGATGGATATAGGTCTGTAACAGTTTGGGTCCAGGGTGTCTCCCCCTTTGAAGAGGGGGATGACCGCGGCAGCTTTCCAATCCTTGGGGATCTCAGATGATACGAAGGAGAGGTTGAACAGGCTGGTAATAGGGGGTGCGACAATGGCGGCGGACAGTTTCAGAAATAGGGGGTCCAGATTGTCAAGCCCAGCTGATTTGTATGGGTCCAGGTTTTCCAGCTCTTTCAGAACATCTGCTATCTGGATATGGGTAAAGGAGAAGCTGGGGAGGCTTGGGCGAGTAGCAGCGGGGGGGGCGGGGCTGTTGGCCAAGGTTGGAGTCGCCAGGAGGAAGGCATGGCCAGCCATTGAGAAATGTTTGTTGAAGTTTTCGATTATCACGGACTTATCAGTGGTGACCGTGTTACCTAGCCTCAGTGCAGTTGGCAGCTGGGAGGAGGTGCTCTTGTTTTCCATGGACTTTACAGTATCCCAGAACTTTTTGGAGTTAGAGCTACAGGATGCAAATTTCTGCTTGAAAAAGCTGGCCTTTGCTTTCCTGACTGACTGTGTGTATTGGTTCCTGACTTCCCTGAACAGTTGCATATCGCGGGGGCTCTTCGATGCTATTGCAGTTCGCCACAGGATGTTTTTGTGCTGGTCGAGGGCAGTCAGGTCTGGAGTGAACCAAGGGCTATATCTGTTCTTGGTTCTGCATTTTTTGAACGGAGCATGCTTGTCTAATATGGTGAGGAAGTAACTTTTAAAGAATGACCAGGCATCCTCAACTGACGGGATGAGGTCAATATCCTTCCAGGGTACCCGGGCCAGGTCGATTAGAAAGGCCTGCTCGCAGAAGTGTTTTAGGGAGCGTTTGACAGTGATGAGGGGTGGTCGTTTGACCGCGGACCCGTGGCGGATACAGGCAATGAGGCAGTGATCGCTGAGATCTTGATTGAAGACAGCAGAGGTGTATTTGGAGGGCAGGTTGGTCAGGATAATGTTTATTAGGGTGCCCATGTTTACGGATTTAGGGTTGTACCTGGTGGGTTCCTTGATGATTTGTGTGAGATTGAGGGCATCAAGCTTGGATTGTAGGACTGCCGGGGTGTTAAGCATATCCCAGTTTAGGTCACCTAACAGAACAAACTCTGAAGCTAGATGGGGAGCGATCAATTCACAGATGGTGTCCAGGGCACAGCTGGGAGCTGAGGGGGGTCGGTAGCAGGCGGCAACAGTGAGAGACTTATTTCTGGAGAGATTAATTTTTAAAATTAGAAGTTCGAACTGTTTGGGCATAGACCTGGAAAGTATGACAGAACTTTGCAGGCTATCTCTGCAGTAGATTGCAACTCCTCCCCCTTTGGCAGTTCTATCTTGACGGAAAGTGTTATAGTTGGGTATGGAAATCCCAGAATTTTTGGTGGCCTTCCTAAGCCAGGATTCGGACACGGCAAGGACATCAGGGTTGGCAGAGTGTGCTAAAGCGGTGAGTAAGGCAAACTTAGGGAGGAGGCTTCTGATGTTGACATGCATGAGGCCAAGGCTTTTTCGATCACAGAAGTCAACAAATGAGGGTGACTGGGGACATGCAGGGCCTGGGTTTACCTCCACATCACCCGAGGAACAGAGGAGTAGTAGGATGAGGGTGCGGCTAAAGGCTATCAAAACTGGTCGCCTAGAGCGTTGGGGACAAAGAATAAAAGGAGCAGATTTATGGGCGTGGTAGAATAGATTCTGGGCATAATGTGCAGACAGGGGTATGGTGGGGCACGGGTACAGCGGAGGCAAGCCCAGGCACTGGGTGATGATAAGAGAGGTTGTATCTCTGGACATGCTGGTCTCAATGGGTGAGGTCACCGCATGTGTGGGGGGTGGGACAAAGGAGGTATCAGAGGTACGGAGAGTGGAACTACGGGGTCCATTGCAAACCAAAACAATGATAATGATAACTAGCCTGAACAACAGTATGCAAGGCATATTGATATTTGAGAGAGACATACAATAAGGCATAAAGTGATTGCAGGTCTTGATTGGGAGAGCTAGCTAAAACAACAGGTAAGATAACAGCAGCAATAACAGGGTGCTAGTCTAACACAGCAACAACAGGTAAAAATGGCGACGACTAGGCAGAGAGGGTCGGATTAACTACACACAGATCCTGAGTTAAAGCACAGAGCCGACAGATAAAACACAAATAAACAGAATGGAGTACCGTGAATTAATGGACAGTCAAGCAGGCATCAGCTATGTAGCCAAGTGATCATAGTGTCCAGGGGGCAGCCGTAGATGGAGCAGGGAGGCCTCCACTAAGCTAGCACGCGGCGTTTAAAGTTAGTAGCCCGGGGGTTGGTCTGCTCAGACGGAGGGGGTCTGCTCAGACGGAGGCCGGTTGAGGGCACAGCGGGTGGGGTATTCGTCTGCAGACCAGACGTGGTCGTGTCGACAGAGAATCCAAGCCGGATGGCGATGGCGAAAGAGAGGTTGTGAAATTGTAGAATTGTGTTTGCTAACTGGTGCTAGCTTCGTGGCAGTGGCGCTAGCTGCGCTAGTTGCAAGCTAGCTGTGAGGATCAGAAGTAGTGGCTCAGGGATTACGGCAGGAATCCGGCGTTGTTGTCGAGAGACAGTCCGATGCTGGTAAATTGGTGAGTAATATCCAGGCTAATAACAGGGCTGGTGTCTGTGCAGAAGGTAAAAGCTGCTAGCAGCGGCAAAAAATGGCTAAATTAGCTTGTAGCTGATTTAGACCAGTTGTGATGGATTGGCAGGGCTCTGTGTCGGCAAAAAAAGGTCCAGGCCAATTGGCAAAATATGTATTGTAGCACAAGAATTAGCCGGAGGACCTCTTCGGCTAGCCGGGAGATTGGCCTAGCTCGAGGCTAGCTCAAGGCTAACTGTTGCTTGCTTCGGGACAGAGACGTTAGCCAGGAGTAGCCACTCAGATTGCAGCTAGCTATCTGATCCGGTGTAAAGGTCCAGAGCTTGCGGTAGTAATCTGGAGATTTGGTAGAGAAAAAGCAGTCCGATATTCTCTGGGTTGATATCGCGCTGTGCAGACTGGCATGTATTGACCAAGCTGAGGCTGGCTGGTGTCCGAGTTAACGGTAAAGACCACTAGCAGTGACTAACTGATAACTAGCTAGTAGTTAGTTAGCTGGCTAGCTTCTGATGGGGGTTCCGGTTCTAAAGTATAAAAATAGCAGATCCGTACCACATTGGGTCTTGGGGGTTGCAGGAGAGTATATTCAGTCCGTAGATGGAAAGTGAGATTAAAATATAAACGGAAAAAACGAGGAAAACGATTATTTACACGGGACAAGACAAAACACACGTCCGACTGCTACGCCATCATCTTCATTCAATTAGACACATCTTCCTCCGTTTCATTCAGTTGGACACATCTTCCTCCGTTTCATTCAGTTGGACACATCTTCCACTGTTCCATTCAGTTGGACACATCATCCTCCGTTTCATTCAGTTGTAAACATCTTCCTCCGTTTCATTCAGTTGGACACATCTTCCTCCGTTTCATTCAGTTGGACACATCTTCCTCCGTTTCGTTCAGTTGGACACACCTTCCTCTATTTCATTCAGTTGGACACATCTTCCTCCGTTTCATTCAGTTGTACACATCTTCCTCCGTTTCATTCAGTTGTACACATCTTCCTCCGTTTCAATCAGTTGTACACATCTTCCTCCGTTTCATTCAGTTGGACACATCTTCCTCCGTTTCATTCAGTTGTACACATCTTCCTCCGTTTCATTCAGTTGGACACATCTTCCTCCGTTTCAATCAGTTGGACACATCTTCCTCCGTTTCATTCAGTTGGACACATCTTCCTCCGTTTCATTCAGTTGGACACATCTTCCTCCGTTTCATTCAGTTGGACACATCTTCCTCCGTTTCATTCAGTTGGACACATCTTCCTCCGTTTCATTCAGTTGGACACATCTTCCTCCGTTTCATTCAGTTGGACACGTCTTCCTCCGTTTCATTCAGTTGGACACGTCTTCCTCCGTTTCATTCAGTTGGACACGTCTTCCTCCGTTTCATTCAGTTGGACACGTCTTCCTCTGTTTCATTCAGTTGGACACATATTCCTCCGTTTCATTCAGTTGGACACATCTTCCTCCGTTTCATTCAGTTGGACACATATTCCTCCGTTTCATTCACATTTACATTTACATTTAAGTCATTTAGCAGACGCTCTTATCCAGAGCGACTTACAAATTGGTGCATTCACCTTATGATATCCAGTGGAACAACCACTTTACAATAGTGCATCTAACTCTTTTAAGGGGGAGGGGGGGGTTAGAAGGATTACTTTATCCTATCCTAGTTATTCCTTAAAGAGGTGGGGTTTCAGGTGTCTCCGGAAGGTGGTGATTGACTCCGCTGACCTGGCGTCGTGAGGGAGTTTGTTCCACCATTGGGGTGCCAGAGCAGCGAACAGTTTTGACTGGGCTGAGCGGGAACTGTACTTCCTCAGCGGTAGGGAGGCGAGCCGGCCAGAGGTGGATGAACGCAGTGCCCTTGTTTGGGTGTAGGGCCTGATCAGAGCCTGAAGGTAGGGAGGTGCCGTTCCCCTCACAGCTCCGTAGGCAAGCACCATGGTCTTGTAGCGGATGCGAGCTTCAACTGGAAGCCAGTGGAGAGAGCGGAGGAGCGGGGTGACGTGAGAGAACTTGGGAAGGTTGAACACCAGACGTGCTGCGGCGTTCTGGATGAGTTGTAGGGGTTTAATAGCACAGGCAGGGAGCCCAGCCAACAGCGAGTTGCAGTAATCCAGACGGGAGATGACAAGTGCCTGGATTAGGACCTGCGCCGTTTCCTGTGTGAGGCAGGGTCGTACTCTGCGAATGTTGTAGAGCATGAACCTACAGGAACGGGTCACCGCCTTGATGTGAGTTGAGAACGACAGGGTGTTGTCCAGGATCACGCCAAGGTTCTTAGCACTCTGGGAGGAGGACACAATGGAGTTGTCAACCGTGATGGCGAGATCATGGAACGGGCAGTCCTTCCCCGGGAGGAAGAGCAGCTCCGTCTTGCCGAGGTTCAACTTGAGGTGGTGATCCGTCATCCACACTGATATGTCTGCCAGACATGCAGAGATGCGATTCGCCACCTGGTTATCAGAGGGGGGAAAGGAGAAGATTAATTGTGTGTCGTCTGCATAGCAATGATAGGAGAGACCATGTGAGGATATGACAGAGCCAAGTGACTTGGTGTATAGCGAGAATAGGAGAGGGCCTAGAACAGAGCCCTGGGGGACACCAGTGGTGAGAGCACGTGGTGCTGAGACAGATTCTCGCATCGCCACCTGGTAGGAGCGACCTGTCAGGTAGGACGCAATCCAAGCGTGGGCCGCGCCGGAGATGCCCAGCTCGGAGAGGGTGGAGAGGAGGATCTGATGGTTCACAGTATCAAAGGCAGCCGATAGGTCTAGAAGGATGAGAGCAGAGGAGAGAGAGTTAGCTTTAGCAGTGCGGAGCGCCTCCGTGACACAGAAGAGCAGTCTCAGTTGAATGACTAGTCTTGAAACCTGACTGATTTGGATCAAGAAGGTCATTCTGAGAGAGATAGCAGGAGAGCTGGCCAAGGACGGCACGTTCAAGAGTTTTGGAGAGAAAAGAAAGAAGGGATACTGGTCTGTAGTTGTTGACATCGGAGGGATCGAGTGTAGGTTTTTTCAGAAGGGGTGCAACTCTCGCTCTCTTGAAGACGGAAGGGACGTAGCCAGCGGTGAAGGATGAGTTGATGAGCGAGGTGAGGTAAGGGAGAAGGTCTCCGGAAATGGTCTGGAGAAGAGAGGAGGGGATAGGGTCAAGCGGGCAGGTTGTTGGGCGGCCGGCCGTCACAAGACGCGAGATTTCATCTGGAGAGAGAGGGGAGAAAGAGGTCAAAGCACAGGGTAGGGCAGTGTGAGCAGAACCAGCGGTGTCGTTTGACTTAGCAAACGAGGATCGGATGTCGTCGACCTTCTTTTCAAAATGGTTGACGATGTCATCCGCAGAGAGGGAGGAGGGGGGAGGAGGGGGAGGAGGATTCAGGAGGGAGGAGAAGGTGGCAAAGAGCTTCCTAGGGTTAGAGGCAGATGCTTGGAATTTAGAGTGGTAGAAAGTGGCTTTAGCAGCAGAGACAGAAGAGGAGAATGTAGAGAGGAGGGAGTGAAAGGATGCCAGGTCCGCAGGGAGGCGAGTTTTCCTCCATTTCCGCTCGGCTGCCCGGAGCCCTGTTCTGTGAGCTCGCAGTGAGTCGTCGAGCCACGGAGCAGGAGGGGAGGACCGAGCCGGCCTGGAGGATAGGGGACATAGAGAGTCAAAGGATGCAGAAAGGGAGGAGAGGAGGGTTGAGGAGGCAGAATCAGGAGATAGGTTGGAGAAGGTTTGAGCAGAGGGAAGAGATGATAGGATGGAAGAGGAGAGAGTAGCGGGGGAGAGAGAGCGAAGGTTGGGACGGCACGATACCATCCGAGTAGGGGCAGTGTGGGAAGTGTTGGATGAGAGCGAGAGGGAAAAGGATACAAGGTAGTGGTCGGAGACTTGGAGGGGAGTTGCAATGAGATTAGTGGAAGAACAGCATCTTGTAAAGATGAGGTCAAGCGTATTGCCTGCCTTGTGAGTAGGGGGGAAGGTGAGAGGGTGAGGTCAAAAGAGGAGAGGAGTGGAAAGAAGGAGGCAGAGAGGAATGAGTCAAAGGTAGACGTGTCCATTCAGTTGGACACATCTTCCTCCGTTTCATTCAGTTGGACACATCTTCCTCCGTTTCATTCAGTTGGACACATCTTCCTCCGTTTCATTCAGTTGGACACATCTTCCTCCGTTTCATTCAGTTGGACACATCTTCCTCCGTTTCATTCAGTTGGACACATCTTCCTCCGTTTCATTCAGTTGGACACATCTTCCTCCGTTTCATTCAGTTGTAAACATCTTCCTCCGTTTCATTCAGTTGGACACATCTTCCTCCGTTTCATTCAGTTGGACACATCTTCCCCCGGTTCATTCAGTTGTACACATCTTCCCCCGTTTCATTCAGTTGTACACATCTTCCTCCGTTTCATTCAGTTGTATACATATCTGTAATGTATGTTAAATCTTTGAGAACTCATACTAAATATTTTGACTTGCTGGTCAAGGGAAATGTAAGTGTTACTTCTTTTAGTTGTTGAGACATAGACGCTAAGCCTTGTGGGATATTAATGAATGTGAACTCAGCAACCGTAATTCCAGAACAGTCCCACTGTTGTAATAGTGGGATGTGTATCTTCTGACAGACTCTATGCTGAGTAAAGTCATGTTTTTATCCTAAAATGTTTTTCTACCAGAACCAAAGTGTGGATGCAGTCACTATTTAGAGCAGTCTAATCTCATTCACCCAGAACTATAATCTTGTGTGATTAAGTTCTGGTTCCATACGTGTCAGAAACTGGGAGTTCCGGTTCGCAAAGTCTCCACCCTCACAAAAGATACAAGTTAAAGAAGTTTAGGAAACAAATCTGAATACAATATTTCGCTGAACTTTCCCATTACATTTAAATAGTCACTACCTTTAGAGAACCAGTAAAGTTTCCAGATGTTTAAATAGTCACTACCTTTAGAGAACCAGTAAAGTTTCCAGATGTTTAAATAGTCACTACCTTTAGAGAACCAGTAAAGTTTCCAGATGTTTAAATAGTCACTACCTTTAGAGAACCAGTAAAGTTTCCAGATGTTTAAATAGTCACTACCTTTAGAGAACCACTAAAGTTTCCAGATGTTTAAATAGTCACTACCTTTAGAGAACCACTAAAGTTTCCAGATGTTTAAATAGTCACTACCTTTAGAGAACCACTAAAGTTTCCAGATGTTTAAATAGTCACTACCTTTAGAGAACCACTAAAGTTTCCAGATGTTTAAATAGTCACTACCTTTAGAGAACCACTAAAGTTTCCAGATGTTTAAATAGTCACTACCTTTAGAGAACCACTAAAGTTTCCAGATGTTTAAATAGTCACTACCTTTAGAGAACCAGTAAAGTTTCCAGATGTTTAAATAGTCACTACCTTTAGAGAACCAGTAAAGTTTCCAGATGTTTATAAAGTCACTACCTTTAGAGAACCAGTAAAGTTTCCAGATGTTTAAATATTCACTACCTTTAGAGAACCAGTAAAGTTTCCAGATGTTTAAATATTCACTACCTTTGGAGAACCAGTAAAGTTTCCAGATGTTTAAATAGTCACTACCTTTAGAGAACCAGTAAAGTTTCCAGATGTTTAAATAGTCACTACCTTTAGAGAACCAGTAAAGTTTCCAGATGTTTAAATAGTCACTACCTTTAGAGAACCAGTAAAGTTTCCAGATGTTTATAAAGTCACTACCTTTAGAGAACCAGTAAAGTTTCCAGATGTTTAAATATTCACTACCTTTAGAGAACCAGTAAAGTTTCCAGATGTTTAAATAGTCACTACCTTTAGAGAACCAGTAAAGTTTCCAGATGTTTAAATAGTCACTACTGTAGTAGTAACATAAGCTAGCTGAACATTAAAAATAGACTTCTAAGACAATTGCACACAATAAGGATAGGGGAGAGCAGAACAAAGGGCAACTGGACACACTAATGCTAGAACAGACACATATAGTCTGACAAATTCCACTCAGGACACATACCAGAGACACGTAGGCGCCTAGGGAAATTTGACACCTAGATATATAGTCTGCTGATTCCCTTAAGTGCATGAGACTAGACATATAGGCGCCTAAGAGAACAGCCACCATTATAAACTAATTGAAAGCAGATGGCGTTATAGGGCGTGAACAAGTAGGAAGCTTGAACTAAAGGATGATGGTGGGGAATGACTTCAGAAAGGAAACTTCATTTGCATAGGGGATGGACATAATACTATGTGTGTATAAATATAGGAAATGGACTTCTGGCGGGGTGTGTTCCGCGGGGTGTGATCCGCGGGGACATGCCAGTTGGCTGTACAGTTGTAATAAAGAGCATGTTTGAATTTACAAGTTCTGATAAGCGTTGTATTTGAAATGATTTTCCACAACACTACCTTTAGAGAACCAGTAAAGTTTCCAGATGTTTAAAAAGTCACTGCCTTTAGAGAACCAGTAAAGTTTCCAGAAGTTTAAATAGTCACTACCTTTAGAGAACCAGTAAAGTTCCCACATGTTTAAATAGTCACTACCTTTATAGAACCAGTAAAGTTTCCAGATGTTTAAAAAGTCACTGCCTTTAGAGAACCAGTAAAGTTTCCACATGTTTAAATAGTCACTACCTTTAGAGAACCAGTAAAGTTTCCACATGTTTAAATAGTCACTACCTTTAGAGAACCAGTAAAGTTTCCAGATGTTTAAATAGTCACTGCCTTTAGAGAACCAGTACAGTTGCAGCCAATCAAAGCCACGTGTGAAAATAGTTAAGAGACTGAAGGACTAGAATAATGTTAAGGTCATACATGTAACATTACTACCTGGAAATCACACCTGTAACATTTCTACCTGGAAATCACACCTGTAACATTTCTACCTGGAAAACACACCTGTAACATTACTACCTGCTAATCACACCTGTAACATTACTACCTGGAAATAACACCTGTAACATTTCTACCTGCTCATCACACCTGTAACATTACTACCTGGAAATCACACCTGTAACATTTCTACCTGGAAATCACACCTGTAACATTACTACCTGGAAATCACACCTGTAACATTTCTACCTGGAAATCACACCTGTAACATTACTACCTGGAAATCACACCTGTAACATTACTACCTGGAAATCACACCTGTAACATTACTACCTGGAAATCACACCTGTAACATTACTACCTGGAAATCACACCTGTAACATTTCTACCTGGAAATCACACCTGTAACATTACTACCTGGAAATCACACCTGTAACATTACTACCTGGAAATCACACCTGTAACATTACTACCTGGAAATCACACCTGTAACATTACTACCTGGAAATCACACCTGTAACATTACTACCTGGAAATCACACCTGTAACATTTCTACCTGGAAATCACACCTGTAACATTACTACCTGGAAATCACACCTGTAACATTACTACCTGGAAATCACACCTGTAACATTTCTACCTGGAAATCACACCTGTAACATTACTACCTGGAAATCACACCTGTAACATTACTACCTGGAAATCACACGTGTAACATTTCTACCTGGAAATCACACCTGTAACATTACTACCTGGAAATCACACCTGTAACATTTCTACCTGGAAATCACACCTGTAACATTACTACCTGGAAATCACACCTGTAATATTACTACCTGCTAATCACACCTGTAACATTTCTACCTGGAAATCACACCTGTAACATTTCTACCTGGAAATCACACCTGTAACATTACTACCTGCTAATCACACCTGTAACATTTCTACCTGGAAATCACACCTGTAACATTTCTACCTGGAAATCACACCTGTAACATTACTACCTGCTAATCACACCTGTAACATTACTACCTGGAAATCACACCTGTAACATTACTACCTGGAAATCACACCTGTAACATTTCTACCTGGAAATCACACCTGTAACATTACTACCTGGAAATCACACCTGTAACATTACTACCTGGAAATCACACCTGTAACATTTCTACCTGGAAATCACACCTGTAACATTACTACCTGGAAATCACACCTGTAATATTACTACCTGCTAATCACACCTGTAACATTTCTACCTGGAAATCACACCTGTAACATTTCTACCTGGAAATCACACCTGTAACATTTCTACCTGGAAATTACACCTGTAACATTACTACCTGCTAATCACACCTGTAACATTTCTACCTGGAAATCACACCTGTAACATTTCTACCTGGAAATCACACCTGTAACATTACTACCTGCTAATCACACCTGTAACATTTCTACCTGGAAATCACACCTGTAACATTTCTACCTGGAAATCACACCTGTAACATTTCTACCTGGAAATCACACCTGTAACATTTCTACCTGGAAATCACACCTGTAACATTACTACCTGCTAATCACACCTGTAACATTTCTACCTGGAAATCACACCTGTAACATTTCTACCTGGAAATCACACCTGTAACATTACTACCTGGAAATCACACCTGTAACATTACTACCTGGAAATCACACCTGTAACATTTCTACCTGGAAATCACACCTGTAACATTTCTACCTGGAAATCACACCTGTAACATTACTACCTGGAAATCACACCTGTAACATTTCTACCTGGAAATCACACCTGTAACATTTCTACCTGGAAATCACACCTGTAACATTACTACCTGGAAATCACACCTGTAACATTTCTACCTGGAAATCACACCTGTAACATTACTACCTGGAAATCACACCTGTAACATTTCTACCTGGAAATCACACCTGTAACATTTCTACCTGGAAATCACACCTGTAACATTTCTACCTGGAAATCACACCTGTAACATTACTACCTGGAAATCACACCTGTAACATTACTACCTGGAAATCACACCTGTAACATTTCTACCTGGAAATCACACCTGTAACATTACTTCCTAGAAATCACACCTGTAACATTTCTACCTGGAAATCACACCTGTAACATTTCTACCTGGAAATCACACCTGTAACATTTCTACCTGGAAATCACACCTGTAACATTACTACCTGGAAATCACACCTGTAACATTACTACCTGGAAATCACACCTGTAACATTACTACCTGGAAATCACACCTGTAACATTACTTCCTAGAAATCACACCTGTAACATTACTACCTGGAAATCACACCTGTAACATTACTACCTGGAAATCACACCTGTAACATTACTACCTGCTAATCACACCTGTAACATTACTACCTGCTAATCACACCTGTAACATTACTACCTGGAAATCACACCTGTAACATTTCTACCTGGAAATCACACCTGTAACATTTCTACCTGGAAATCACACCTGTAACATTTCTACCTGGAAATCACACCTGTAACATTTCTACCTGGAAATCACACCTGTAACATTTCTACCTGGAAATCACACCTGTAACATTTCTACCTGGAAATCACACCTGTAACATTACTACCTGCTAATCACACCTGTAACATTTCTACCTGGAAATCACACCTGTAACATTTCTACCTGGAAATCACACCTGTAACATTACTACCTGGAAATCACACCTGTAACATTACTACCTGGAAATCACACCTGTAACATTTCTACCTGGAAATCACACCTGTAACATTACTACCTGGAAATCACATCTGTAACATTTCTACCTGGAAATCACACCTGTAACATTTCTACCTGGAAATCACACCTGTAACATTTCTACCTGGAAATCACACCTGTAACATTTCTACCTGGAAATCACACCTGTAACATTTCTACCTGGAAATCACACCTGTAACATTTCTACCTGGAAATCACACCTGTAACATTTCTACCTGGAAATCACACCTGTAACATTTCTACCTGGAAATCACACCTGTAACATTACTACCTGGAAATCACACCTGTAACATTTCTACCTGGAAATCACACCTGTAACATTTCTACCTGGAAATCACACCTGTAACATTTCTACCTGGAAATCACACCTGTAACATTACTACCTGGAAATCACACCTGTAACATTACTACCTGGAAATCACACCTGTAACATTTCTACCTGGAAATCACACATGTAACATTACTACCTGGAAATCACACCTGTAACATTTCTACCTGGAAATCACACCTGTAACATTACTACCTGGAAATCACACCTGTAACATTACTACCTGGAAATCACACCTGTAACATTTCTACCTGGAAATCACACCTGTAACATTTCTACCTGGAAATCACACCTGTAACATTTCTACCTGCTAATCACACCTGTAACATTACTACCTGGAAATCACACCTGTAACATTTCTACTTGGAAAACACACCTGTAACATTACTACCTGGAAATCACACCTGTAACATTTCTACTTGGAAAACACACCTGTAACATTTCTACCTGGAAATCACACCTGTAACATTACTACCTGGAAATCACACCTGTAACATTACTACCTGGAAATCACACCTGTAACATTACTACCTGGAAATCACACCTGTAACATTTCTACCTGGAAATCACACCTGTAACATTTCTACCTGCTAATCACACCTGTAACATTACTACCTGGAAATCACACCTGTAACATTACTACCTGGAAATCACACCTGTAACATTTCTACCTGGAAATCACACCTGTAACATTTCTACCTGGAAATCACACCTGTAACATTTCTACCTGGAAATCACACCTGTAACATTTCTACCTGGAAATCACACCTGTAACATTTCTACCTGGAAATCACACCTGTAACATTTCTACCTGGAAATCACACCTGTAACATTACTACCTGGAAATCACACCTGTAACATTACTACCTGGAAATCACACCTGTAACATTTCTACCTGGAAATCACACCTGTAACATTTCTACCTGGAAATCACACCTGTAACATTTCTACCTGCTAATCACACCTGTAACATTACTACCTGGAAATCACACCTGTAACATTTCTACTTGGAAAACACACCTGTAACATTACTACCTGGAAATCACACCTGTAACATTTCTACTTGGAAAACACACCTGTAACATTTCTACCTGGAAATCACACCTGTAACATTACTACCTGGAAATCACACCTGTAACATTACTACCTGGAAATCACACCTGTAACATTACTACCTGGAAATCACACCTGTAACATTTCTACCTGGAAATCACACCTGTAACATTTCTACCTGCTAATCACACCTGTAACATTACTACCTGGAAATCACACCTGTAACATTACTACCTGGAAATCACACCTGTAACATTTCTACCTGGAAATCACACCTGTAACATTTCTACCTGGAAATCACACCTGTAACATTTCTACCTGGAAATCACACCTGTAACATTTCTACCTGGAAATCACACCTGTAACATTTCTACCTGGAAATCACACCTGTAACATTACTACCTGCTAATCACACCTGTAACATTTCTACCTGGAAATCACACCTGTAACATTTCTACTTGGAAAACACACCTGTAACATTTCTACCTGGAAATCACACCTGTAACATTTCTACCTGGAAATCACACCTGTAACATTTCTACCTGGAAATCACACCTGTAACATTTCTACCTGGAAATCACACCTGTAACATTTCTACCTGGAAATCACACCTGTAACATTACTACCTGGAAATCACACCTGTAACATTACTACCTGGAAATCACACCTGTAACATTTCTACCTGCTAATCACACCTGTAACATTACTACCTGCTAATCACACCTGTAACATTTCTACCTGGAAATCACACCTGTAACATTTCTACTTGGAAAACACACCTGTAACATTTCTACCTGGAAATCACACCTGTAACATTTCTACCTGGAAATCACACCTGTAACATTTCTACCTGGAAATCACACCTGTAACATTTCTACCTGGAAATCACACCTGTAACATTTCTACCTGGAAATCACACCTGTAACATTTCTACCTTGAAATCACACCTGTAAAATTACTATCTCAATCAGTAATGAAGGAATGAAAAGGGAGAGAGGGAGCAGTTGGAGATGGGGAAGAGAGAGAGGGAGGAGTGGGAGAGGGGTGAAGAGAGAGACTGAGGACGGAGTAATAGCGGGGGAGAGAGCGAGGTGTGTTAGAAGAGGGGCAAGAGAGGAGTTGGAGAAGGGGGAAGAGTGAGAGGATGGGGGAGATAGAGAGGGGAGTTGGAGAAGAGAGAGATAGATGACAGGGTAATAGCGGGGGAGAGAGTGAGGAGTGGGATAAGGGGGAAGAGAGGGGGGAGAGAGGATAGAGAAGCGGGA
>NW_026601988.1:0-15000 GCF_029448725.1 Salvelinus fontinalis
TTCTTCAACATATACAGGACCCGTCAATAGTTTGGACACCTACTCATTCTTCAACATATACAGGACCCGTCAATAGTTTGGACACCTACTCATTCTTCAACATATACAGGACCCGTCAATAGTTTGGACACCTACTCATTCTTCAACATATACAGGACCCGTCAATAGTTTGGACACCTACTCATTCTTCAACATATACAGGACCCGTCAATAGTTTGGACACCTACTCATTCTTCAACATATACAGGACCCGTCAATAGTTTGGACACCTACTCATTCTTCAACATATACAGGACCCGTCAATAGTTTGGACACCTACTCATTCTTCAACATATACAGGACCCGTCAATAGTTTGGACACCTACTCATTCTTCAACATATACAGGACCCGTCAATAGTTTGGACACCTACTCATTCTTCAACATATACAGGACCCGTCAATAGTTTGGACACCGACTCATTCTTCAACATATACAGGACCCGTCAATAGTTTGGACACCGACTCATTCAAGGGTTTTTCCTTCGTACTATTTTCTTCACAGTGAAGACATCAAAACTATGAAATAACACGTATGGAATCATGTAGAAATCAAAAAAAAGTGTTAAACAAATCAGAATATATTTTATATTGTAGATTCTTCAAAGTAGCCACCCTTTGCCTTGATGACAGCTTTGCACACTGTTGGCATTCTCTCAACCAGCTTCATGAGGTAGTCACCTGGAATACTTTTCCAACAGTCTTGAAGGAGTTCTTCACTATTATTCTACAATGTAGAAAATAGTAAACAATAAAGAAAAACCCTGGAATTGGTAGGTGTGTCCAAACTTTTGACTGGTACTGTATGTCAATGAATTGGCGAGGCCACTAGAAAAGTCTGCAGCACCCGGCCTCACCCTGCTAGAATCTGAAGTCAAATGTCTACTGTTTGCTGACGATCAGGTACTTCTGTCACCAACCAAGGAAGGCCTACAGGAGCACCCAGATCTTTGGTAGTGTGTGTGCGGTAGTGTGTGTGTGCGGTAGTGTGTGTGTGCGGTAGTGTGTGTGTGTGCGATAAGGTGTGTAAGTGCGGTAGTGTGTGTATGTACGGTAGTGTGTGTATGTGGTTAACATATTAGAGAGAGCATACTTAAATTCACACAGGACACCGGATATCATGAAACACGTTAAAGATCAGCCTTGGCCCCCTGCCTGTTTACATCATGAAACATGTTAAAGATCAGCCTTGGCCCCCAACATGTTTACATGATGAAACATGTTAAAGATCAGCCTTGGCCCCCTGCCTGTTTACATGATGAAACATGTTAAAGATCAGCCCTTGGCCCCCTGCCTGTTTACATGATGAAACATGTTAAAGATCAGCCTTGGCCCCCTGCCTGTTTACATGATGAAACAGGTTGTAAAGATCAGCCCTGGCCCCCTGCCTGTTTACATGATGAAACATGTTAAAGATCAGCCCTGGCCCCCTGCCTTTTTACATGATGAAACATGTTAAAGATCAGCCTTGGCCCCCTGCCTGTTTACATGATGAAACAGGTCCAATAACCCCATCTTTTACTGCATTGCACTACACGATTCAAGAACCCTCTCTTTCCCTCCTGCTTAATGATTTCCTCCCTCGCAGCCTTCCTCTGTGTGTCTCCCTGAAGCTGGATCCCCCAATGGGCTCAGTGCTTTCCTTTAAACTCAGCAGAAAGACTATTTACCCGCAAATTAAATCCGTGCATGGCTGTGGTGCTGGATCCCCTGCATGCTGCTGGAAAACAGGGCAATTACTTGGAAAGAGTGAGTCCTGGGAATAGAGGCTCCGTCCTGGGACCGGGTGGGTGCAGATGCAGACTCAACGTTCGGGTTTATCGAGGGAGAAGAGGGTGAGGGGGGGGGGGGGGGGGGGGGGTTGTGAGGAGGAAGAGGGGGATGGTATAAGGAGGAGGGGTGAGACGGTGTGTCTTTCGTATAAACTTTTCCTCAAAGTTAAAAAAAAGTGCAGCAACTGAGAAAGGAGAGGAGAGAGTGGAGCAGGGGAATGAGAGGAGGGGAAAGAGAGGAGAGGAGAGAGAGGAGGGGAAAGAGAGGAGAGGAGAGAGAGGAGAGGAGAGAGAGGAGGGGAAAGAGAGGAGAGGAGAGAGAGGAGGGGAAAGAGAGGAAGGGAGAGAGAGGAGGGGAAAGAGAGGAGAGGAGAGAGAGAAGAGGAGAGAGAGGAGGGGAAAGAGAGAAGAGGAGAGAGAGGAGGGGAAAGTGAGGAGAGGAGAGAGAGGAGGGGAAAGAGAGGAGAGGAGAGAGAGGAGGGGAAAGAGAGGAGAGGAGAGAGCAGGGGAAAGAGAGGAGGGGAAAGAGAGGAGGGGAAAGAGAGGAAGGGAAAGAGAGGAGAGGAAAGAAGAGGGGAAAGAGAGGAGGGGAAAGAGAGGCGAGGAATGCCTTGCAGGTTCATTGCATCATGGGTGTGGAGATTGTGGAGAGAAGAGGAGAGAGACACTGAGAAAGACGGAGAGAGAGACGGAGAGAGAGAGACGGAGAGAGAGAGACGGAGAGAGAAAGACGGAGAGAGAGAGACGGAGAGAGAGAGACGGAGAGAGAGAGACGGAGAGAGAGAGACGGAGAGAGAGAGACGGAGAAAGGAGAGACGGAGAGAGACGGAGAGAGAAAGACGGAGAGAGAGAGACGGAGAGAGACGGAGAGAGAAAGACGGAGAGAGACGGAGAGAGAGAGAGAGACGGAGAGAGACGGAGAGAGAGAGAGAGAGACGGAGAGAGAAAGACGGAGAGAGAGAGACGGAGAGAGAAAGACGATTCAGAGAGGCTTTGACTATAACCTGTCTAACCCCCATTCAGAGAGGCTTTGACTGTAACCTGTCTAACCCCCACACAGAGAGGCTTTGACTATAACCTGTCTAACCCCCATTCAGAGAGGCTTTGACTGTAACCTGTCTAACCCCCACTCAGAGAGGCTTTGACTATAACCTGTCTAACCCCCACTCAGAGAGACTTTGACTATAACCTGTCTAACCCCCACACAGAGAGGCTTTGACTGTAACCTGTCTAACCCCCACTCAGAGAGGCTTTGACTGTAACCTCTCTAACCCCCATTCAGAGAGACTTTGACTATAACCTGTCTAACCCCCATTCAGAGAGACTTTGACTATAACCTGTCTAACCCCCATTCAGAGAGGCTTTGACTATAACCTGTCTAACCCCCATTCAGAGAGGCTTTGACTATAACCTGTCTAACCCCCACTCAGAGGCTTTGACTGTAACCTGTCTAACCCCCACTCAGAGAGGCTTTGACTGTAACCTGTCTAACCCCCACTCAGAGAGGCTTTGACTATAACCTGTCTAACCCCCACTCAGAGGCTTTGACTGTAACCTGTCTAACCCCCACTCAGAGAGGCTTTGACTGTAACCTGTCTAACCCCCACTCAGAGAGGCTTTGACTATAACCTGTCTAACCCCCATTCAGAGGCTTTGACTATAACCTGTCTAACCCCCGTTCAGAGAGGCTTTGACTGTAACCTGTCTAACCCCCACTCAGAGAGGCTTTGACTGTAACCTGTCTAACCCCCACTCAGAGAGGCTTTGACTATAACCTGTCTAACCCCCATTCAGAGGCTTTGACTGTAACCTGTCTAACCCCCACTCAGAGAGGCTTTGACTATAACCTGTCTAACCCCCATTCAGAGAGGCTTTGACTATAACCTGTCTAACCCCCACTCAGAGAGGCTTTGACTGTAACCTGTCTAACCCCCACTCAGAGAGGCTTTGACTGTAACCTGTCTAACCCCCACTCAGAGAGGCTTTGACTGTAACCTGTCTAACCCCCATTCAGAGAGGCTTTGACTATAACCTGTCTAACCCCCACTCAGAGAGGCTTTGACTGTAACCTGTCTAACCCCCATTCAGAGAGGCTTTGACTATAACCTGTCTAACACCCATTCAGAGGCTTTGACTGTAACCTGTCTAACCCCCATTCAGAGAGGCTTTGACTATAACAAATTGCCTTCCGACTTGCCGCCTGGTAAGTGGGCTCTTACATGGAGATTTAGTGCTCCGTCCCAATTGGGGCCTTATTCCCTATATGGTGCACTACTTCTGACCAGGGCCCATAGGGTAGTAGTGCACTATATAGGGAATAGTGTGCCGTTTGGGATGAAGCCCCCCGTTATAGCAAGGTCTGATGAGGTTTTAATTGTAACTCTCAGAATGTATTAGTCCTGACCTACAGACTGTCTGTGGCAGCTCCCATTCAATATGGAGGTTTGTTTCCCACACCTGGGGGTGTCAAGAGGTTAATGAACCCCTGGTGAAAGACCTATCCTATGCACTTAACTTGTTCTCTGCTATTAACCCCTAACCCTGACCCCCTGACCCCCTGACCCCCTGACCCCCTGACCCTTAACTGTAGCATTACCTTAAACACAGTAGAACTTCCTACAGATTTACTTCTCTTTTCTCTCCATTCACCTCTACTTCCTTCTTTGTTTATTTAGAAGGTTTAAACTTGTTAGGCATTTTGGCATATTCCACTGAGGAGAGGAGAGGAGGGGAGGTGGGGAGGAGAGGAGGTGAAGAGGAGAGGAGGTGGGGAGAGGAGGTGGGGAGAGGAGGTGGGGAGAGGAGGTGGGGAGCGGAGAGGGGAGGAGAGTAGGTGGGGAGAGGAGAGGAGGTGAGGAGGTGGGGAGGAGAGGAGGTGGGGAGGGGAAGGAGAGGAGAGGTGGAGAGAGGAGAGGAGAAGAAGTGGGGAGGAAAGGAGAGGTGGGGAGAGGAGAGGAGAAGAGGTGGGGAGGGGAGGAGGGGAAGGAGAGGAGAGGAGAAGAGGTTAGGAGGGGAGGAGGGGAGAGGTGGGGAGGGGAAGGAGAGGAGAGGAGAAGAGGTTAGGAGGGGAGGGGAGGAGAGGAGAAGAGAGGAGAGGTGGGGAGAGGAGAGGAGAGGAGAAGAGTTGGGGAGGGGAAGGAGAGGAGAAGAGTTGGGGAGGGGAAGGAGAGGAGAAGAGTTGGGGAGGGGAAGAAGAGGAGAAGAGTTGGGGAGGGGAAGAAGAGGAGAAGAGTTGGGGAGGGGAAGGAGAGGAGAAGAGTTGGGGAGGGGAAGAAGAGGAGAAGAGTTGGGGAGGGGAAGAAGAGGAGAAGAGTTGGGGAGGGGAAGGAGAGGAGAGGTGGGGAGAGGAGAGGAGGTGGGGAGGGGAAGGAGAGGAGAAGAGTTGGGGAGGGGAAGGAGAGGAGAAGAGTTGGGGAGGGGAAGGAGAGGAGAAGAGTTGGGGAGGGGAAGGAGAGGAGAAGAGTTGGGGAGGGGAAGGAGAGGAGAAGAGTTGGGGAGGGGAAGAAGAGTTGGGGAGGGGAAGAAGAGGAGAAGAGTTGGGGAGGGGAAGGAGAGGAGAAGAGTTGGGGAGGGGAAGGAGAGGAGAAGAGTTGGGGAGGGGAAGGAGAGGAGAAGAGTTGGGGAGGGGAAGGAGAGGAGAAGAGTTGGGGAGGGGAAGGAGAGGAGAAGAGTTGGGGAGGGGAAGAAGAGGAGAAGAGTTGGGGAGGGGAAGAAGAGGAGAAGAGTTGGGGAGGGGAAGGAGAGGAGAAGAGTTGGGGAGGGGAAGGAGAGGAGAAGAGTTGGGGAGGGGAAGAAGAGGAGAAGAGTTGGGGAGGGGAAGAAGAGGAGAAGAGTTGGGGAGGGGAAGGAGAGGAGAAGAGTTGGGGAGGGGAAGAAGAGGAGAAGAGTTGGGGAGGGGAAGGAGAGGAGAAGAGTTGGGGAGGGGAAGGAGAGGAGAAGAGTTGGGGAGGGGAAGAAGAGTTGGGGAGGGGAAGAAGAGGAGAAGAGTTGGGGACGGGAAGGAGAGGAGAAGAGTTGGGGAGGGGAAGAAGAGTTGGGGAGGGGAAGAAGAGTTGGGGAGGGGAAGGAGAGGAGAAGAGTTGGGGAGGGGAAGAAGAGGAGAAGAGTTGGGGAGGGGAAGGAGAGGAGAAGAGTTGGGGAGGGGAAGAAGAGGAGAAGAGTTGGGGAGGGGAAGAAGAGGAGAAGAGTTGGGGAGGGGAAGGAGAGGAGAAGAGTTGGGGAGGGGAAGGAGAGGAGAAGAGTTGGGGAGGGGAAGAAGAGGAGAAGAGTTGGGGAGGGGAAGAAGAGGAGAAGAGTTGGGGAGGGGAAGAAGAGGAGAAGAGTTGGGGAGGGGAAGAAGAGGAGAAGAGTTGGGGAGGGGAAGGAGAGGAGAAGAGTTGGGGAGGGGAAGAAGAGGAGAAGAGTTGGGGAGGGGAAGAAGAGGAGAAGAGTTGGGGAGGGGAAGGAGAGGAGAAGAGTTGGGGAGGGGAAGGAGAGGAGAAGAGTTGGGGAGGGGAAGGAGAGGAGAAGAGTTGGGGAGGGGAAGAAGAGTTGGGGAGGGGAAGAAGAGTTGGGGAGGGGAAGGAGAGGAGAAGAGTTGGGGAGGGGAAGAAGAGGAGAAGAGTTGGGGAGGGGAAGGAGAGGAGAAGAGTTGGGGAGGGGAAGAAGAGGAGAAGAGTTGGGGAGGGGAAGAAGAGGAGAAGAGTTGGGGAGGGGAAGGAGAGGAGAAGAGTTGGGGAGGGGAAGGAGAGGAGAAGAGTTGGGGAGGGGAAGGAGAGGAGAAGAGTTGGGGAGGGGAAGAAGAGGAGAAGAGTTGGGGAGGGGAAGAAGAGGAGAAGAGTTGGGGAGGGGAAGGAGAGGAGAAGAGTTGGGGAGGGGAAGGAGAGGAGAAGAGTTGGGGAGGGGAAGGAGAGGAGAAGAGTTGGGGAGGGGAAGGAGAGGAGAAGAGTTGGGGAGGGGAAGGAGAGGAGAAGAGTTGGGGAGGGGAAGAAGAGGAGAAGAGTTGGGGAGGGGAAGAAGAGGAGAAGAGTTGGGGAGGGGAAGGAGAGGAGAAGAGTTGGGGAGGGGAAGAAGAGGAGAAGAGTTGGGGAGGGGAAGAAGAGGAGAAGAGTTGGGGAGGGGAAGAAGAGGAGAAGAGTTGGGGAGGGGAAGAAGAGGAGAAGAGTTGGGGAGGGGAAGAAGAGGAGAAGAGTTGGGGAGGGGAAGGAGAGGAGAAGAGTTGGGGAGGGGAAGAAGAGGAGAAGAGTTGGGGAGGGGAAGAAGAGGAGAAGAGTTGGGGAGGGGAAGAAGAGGAGAAGAGTTGGGGAGGGGAAGAAGAGGAGAAGAGTTGGGGAGGGGAAGAAGAGGAGAAGAGTTGGGGAGGGGAAGAAGAGTTGGGGAGGGGAAGAAGAGGAGAAGAGTTGGGGAGGGGAAGAAGAGTTGGGGAGGGGAAGAAGAGGAGAAGAGTTGGGGAGGGGAAGAAGAGGAGAAGAGTTGGGGAGGGGAAGAAGAGGAGAAGAGTTGGGGAGGGGAAGAAGAGGAGAAGAGTTGGGGAGGGGAGAGAAGAGGAGAAGAGTTGGGGAGGGGAAGGAGAGGAGAAGAGTTGGGGAGGGGAAGAAGAGGAGAAGAGTTGGGGAGGGGAAGGAGAGGAGAAGAGTTGGGGAGGGGAAGGAGAGGAGAAGAGTTGGGGAGGGGAAGGAGAGGAGAAGAGTTGGGGAGGGGAAGGAGAGGAGAAGAGTTGGGGAGGGGAAGGAGAGGAGAAGAGTTGGGGAGGGGAAGGAGAGGAGAAGAGTTGGGGAGGGGAAGAAGAGGAGAAGAGTTGGGGAGGGGAAGGAGAGGAGAAGAGTTGGGGAGGGGAAGAAGAGGAGAAGAGTTGGGGAGGGGAAGGAGAGGAGAAGAGTTGGGGAGGGGAAGGAGAGGAGAAGAGTTGGGGAGGGGAAGAAGAGGAGAAGAGTTGGGGAGGGGAAGGAGAGGAGAAGAGTTGGGGAGGGGAAGAAGAGGAGAAGAGTTGGGGAGGGGAAGAAGAGGAGAAGAGTTGGGGAGGGGAAGGAGAGGAGAAGAGTTGGGGAGGGGAAGGAGAGGAGAAGAGTTGGGGAGGGGAAGAAGAGTTGGGGAGGGGAAGAAGAGGAGAAGAGTTGGGGAGGGGAAGGAGAGGAGAAGAGTTGGGGAGGGGAAGAAGAGGAGAAGAGTTGGGGAGGGGAAGAAGAGTTGGGGAGGGGAAGGAGAGGAGAAGAGTTGGGGAGGGGAAGGAGAGGAGAAGAGTTGGGGAGGGGAAGGAGAGGAGAAGAGTTGGGGAGGGGAAGGAGAGTAGAAGAGTTGGGGAGGGGAAGAAGAGTTGGGGAGGGGAAGGAGAGGAGAAGAGTTGGGGAGGGGAAGAAGAGGAGAAGAGTTGGGGAGGGGAAGGAGAGGAGAAGAGTTGGGGAGGGGAAGAAGAGTTGGGGAGGGGAAGAAGAGGAGAAGAGTTGGGGAGGGGAAGGAGAGGAGAAGAGTTGGGGAGGGGAAGAAGAGTTGGGGAGGGGAAGAAGAGGAGAAGAGTTGGGGAGGGGAAGGAGAGGAGAAGAGTTGGGGAGGGGAAGAAGAGGAGAAGAGTTGGGGAGGGGAAGAAGAGGAGAAGAGTTGGGGAGGGGAAGGAGAGGAGAAGAGTTGGGGAGGGGAAGAAGAGGAGAAGAGTTGGGGAGGGGAAGAAGAGGAGAAGAGTTGGGGAGGGGAAGAAGAGGAGAAGAGTTGGGGAGGGGAAGAAGAGGAGAAGAGTTGGGGAGGGGAAGAAGAGGAGAAGAGTTGGGGAGGGGAAGAAGAGGAGAAGAGTTGGGGAGGGGAAGAAGAGGAGAAGAGTTGGGGAGGGGAAGAAGAGGAGAAGAGTTGGGGAGGGGAAGGAGAGGAGAAGAGTTGGGGAGGGGAAGAAGAGGAGAAGAGTTGGGGAGGGGAAGAAGAGGAGAAGAGTTGGGGAGGGGAAGGAGAGGAGAAGAGTTGGGGAGGGGAAGGAGAGGAGAAGAGTTGGGGAGGGGAAGGAGAGGAGAAGAGTTGGGGAGGGGAAGGAGAGGAGAAGAGTTGGGGAGGGGAAGGAGAGGAGAAGAGTTGGGGAGGGGAAGAAGAGGAGAAGAGTTGGGGAGGGGAAGAAGAGGAGAAGAGTTGGGGAGGGGAAGGAGAGGAGAAGAGTTGGGGAGGGGAAGAAGAGGAGAAGAGTTGGGGAGGGGAAGGAGAGGAGAAGAGTTGGGGAGGGGAAGAAGAGGAGAAGAGTTGGGGAGGGGAAGGAGAGGAGAAGAGTTGGGGAGGGGAAGAAGAGTTGGGGAGGGGAAGGAGAGGAGAAGAGTTGGGGAGGGGAAGGAGAGGAGAAGAGGTGGGGAGGGGAAGAAGAGTTGGGGAGGGGAAGAAGAGGAGAAGAGTTGGGGAGGGGAAGGAGAGGAGAAGAGTTGGGGAGGGGAAGAAGAGTTGGGGAGGGGAAGGAGAGGAGAAGAGTTGGGGAGGGGAAGGAGAGGAGAAGAGTTGGGGAGGGGAAGAAGAGGAGAAGAGTTGGGGAGGGGAAGGAGAGGAGAAGAGTTGGGGAGGGGAAGAAGAGGAGAAGAGTTGGGGAGGGGAAGGAGAGGAGAAGAGTTGGGGAGGGGAAGGAGAGGAGAAGAGTTGGGGAGGGGAAGGAGAGGAGAAGAGTTGGGGAGGGGAAGAAGAGGAGAAGAGTTGGGGAGGGGAAGAAGAGGAGAAGAGTTGGGGAGGGGAAGGAGAGGAGAAGAGTTGGGGAGGGGAAGGAGAGGAGAAGAGTTGGGGAGGGGAAGGAGAGGAGAAGAGTTGGGGAGGGGAAGGAGAGGAGAAGAGTTGGGGAGGGGAAGAAGAGGAGAAGAGTTGGGGAGGGGAAGGAGAGGAGAAGAGTTGGGGAGGGGAAGGAGAGGAGAAGAGTTGGGGAGGGGAAGGAGAGGAGAAGAGTTGGGGAGGGGAAGGAGAGGAGAAGAGTTGGGGAGGGGAAGAAGAGGAGAAGAGTTGGGGAGGGGAGAAGAGTTGGGGAGGGGAAGGAGAGGAGAAGAGTTGGGGAGGGGAAGGAGAGGAGAAGAGTTGGGGAGGGGAAGAAGAGGAGAAGAGTTGGGGAGGGGAAGGAGAGGAGAAGAGTTGGGGAGGGGAGAGAGGAGAGAGTTGGGGAGGGGAAGGAGAGGAGAAGAGTTGGGGAGGGGAAGAAGAGGAGAAGAGTTGGGGAGGGGAAGAGAGGAGAAGAGTTGGGGAGGGGAAGGAGAGGAGAAGAGTTGGGGAGGGGAAGGAGAGGAGAAGAGTTGGGGAGGGGAAGAAGAGGAGAAGAGTTGGGGAGGGGAAGAAGAGGAGAAGAGTTGGGGAGGGGAAGGAGAGGAGAAGAGTTGGGGAGGGGAAGGAGAGGAGAAGAGTTGGGGAGGGGAAGAAGAGGAGAAGAGTTGGGGAGGGGAAGGAGAGGAGAAGAGTTGGGGAGGGGAAGGAGAGGAGAAGAGTTGGGGAGGGGAAGGAGAGGAGAAGAGTTGGGGAGGGGAAGGAGAGGAGAAGAGTTGGGGAGGGGAAGGAGAGGAGAAGAGTTGGGGAGGGGAAGGAGAGGAGAAGAGTTGGGGAGGGGAAGGAGAGGAGAAGAGTTGGGGAGGGGAAGAAGAGGAGAAGAGTTGGGGAGGGGAAGGAGAGGAGAAGAGTTGGGGAGGGGAAGGAGAGGAGAAGAGTTGGGGAGGGGAAGGAGAGGAGAAGAGTTGGGGAGGGGAAGGAGAGGAGAAGAGTTGGGGAGGGGAAGGAGAGGAGAAGAGTTGGGGAGGGGAAGGAGAGGAGAAGAGTTGGGGAGGGGAAGAAGAGGAGAAGAGTTGGGGAGGGGAAGAAGAGGAGAAGAGTTGGGGAGGGGAAGGAGAGGAGAAGAGTTGGGGAGGGGAAGAAGAGGAGAAGAGTTGGGGAGGGGAAGAAGAGGAGAAGAGTTGGGGAGGGGAAGAAGAGGAGAAGAGTTGGGGAGGGGAAGGAGAGGAGAAGAGTTGGGGAGGGGAAGAAGAGGAGAAGAGTTGGGGAGGGGAAGAAGAGGAGAAGAGTTGGGGAGGGGAAGAAGAGGAGAAGAGTTGGGGAGGGGAAGGAGAGGAGAAGAGTTGGGGAGGGGAAGAAGAGGAGAAGAGTTGGGGAGGGGAGGGGAAGGAGAGGTGGGGAGAGGAGAGGAGGTGGGGAGGGGAGGGGAAGGAGAGGAGAAGAGTTGGGGAGGGGAGGGGAAGGAGAGGAGAAGAGTTGGGGAGGGGAGGGGAAGGAGAGGTGGGGAGAGGAGAGGAGGTGGGGAGGGGAGGGGAAGGAGAGGTGGGGAGAGGAAAGGAGGTGGGGAGGGGAGGGGAAGGAGAGGTGGGGAGAGGAGAGGAGGTGGGGAGGGGAGGGGAAGGAGAGGTGGGGAGAGGAGAGGAGGTGGGGAGGGGAGGGGAAGGAGAGGTGGGGAGAGGAGAGGAGGTGGGGAGGGGAGGGGAAGGAGAGGTGGGGAGAGGAGAGGAGGTGGGGAGGGGAGGGGAAGGAGAGGAGAGGAGAGGAGAGGAGGTGGGGAGGGGAGGGGAAGGAGAGGAGAGGTGGGGAGAGGAGAGGAGGTTAGGAGGGGAAGAAGAGGTGGGGAGAGGAGAGGAGGTGGGGAGGGGAGGGGAAGGAGAGGTGGGGAGAGGAGAGGAGGTGGGGAGGGGAGGGGAAGGAGAGGAGAGGTGGGGAGAGGAGAGGAGGTTAGGAGGGGAAGAAGAGGTGGGGAGAGAAGCTCAGAAACTTTTACAAACAGACAGTGGGTACTCAACAACAGATCTCTCTCTCTCTCTCTCTCTCTCTCTCTCTCTCTCTCTCTCTCTCTCTCTCTCTCCCTGTCTCTCTCTCTCTCTCTCTCTCCGTCTATCTGAAACAATGAGGACCAATTAAGCCCTGGGACTCGATGGTCTGGTTTGCGTTGTTTTGTTCCTGTTACCGTGGCAATGACATTGATTAACACTTCGGCAGTTGAGGTAAATTAATGAAGTAAAAGCTACCATAAACAGCTACTTAGTGCTGTGATGTATCAGCAGCTGATGTGCAGGTGTTATTGTGTGTGTGTGTGTGTGTTGTGTGTGTGTGTGTAACAGTTGTTATAGCAGCGAGTGTTCAACCTGAAAACCACACAGGGTAACTGTGGGATCGACGGCTGGCTGGCAGTGGGCGGTTGTTGACTACCCACCTACCCCCTGACACTTAAGACCTTAATAGACCAAAAGCCTTTAAAATTTGACAGGTTTTTAGAGCCTCGTTAATTTAACTTATCAGGCTGTAAGTGAATCTACAGCAGAGATTTAAAGCTGCAGCAACTGATGATCAAATGTCTCACTACTGAGTCCCACTGCCTTCTTTTCCTGTCTTGTCAAACCACCATGATAAACTGATCTCTGCTGTTCGGTTAATGACCCGTCTCTCAGAGCAGACCAAGGCTGAGACCCCGCTGAAGGAAAAATACACCAGACACATGTTCTCCTCTCAGACCAGACACCAGACACATGTTCTCCTCTCAGACCAGACCAAGGCTGAGACCCCCCTGAAGGAAAAATACACCAGACACATGTTCTCCTCTCAGACCAGACCAAGGCTGAGACCCCTGAAGGAAAGACACCAGACACATGTTCTCCTCTCAGACCAGACCAAGGCTGAGACCCCTGAAGGAAAGACACCAGACACATGTTCTCCTCTCAGACCAGACCAAGGCTGAGACCCCTGAAGGAAAGACACCAGACACATGTTCTCCTCTCAGACCAGACCAAGGCTGAGACCCCTGAAGGAAAGACACCAGACACATGTTCTCCTCTCAGACCAGACCAAGGCTGAGACCCCTGAAGGAAAGACACCAGACACATGTTCTCCTCTCAGACCAGACCAAGGCTGAGACCCCTGAAGGAAAGACACCAGACACATGTTCTCCTCTTCTTTACAATATATTTGTTATTTAGAAAAATGACCATTTCACCTTTGATGGGGTCTAACTGAATGTTTATGTAACCTTTATTTCACCTCTCTTTAAGTAGACGGTCACTACTGAGTGGTACATACGAGCCATTGAGGAGACCAGTCCGTGTGTCCCAAATGCCCCCCTATTCCCTACATATTACTCTACTTTTGACCCTTTGGGACTGGGCCATAGCCTCCCAGTAGGGTAGGGCCTCACGCCACCTCACGCCGCCTCACGCCGCCTCACGCCGCCTCACGCTGGGACAGGAGACGCTGATCAAAGGTAGAACACACTGGGGAAGCAAAAAAGGGGGAGGTAGAAATTGTCTGAGCTTTTCTTCCCAGAAATAAAAATAAATCCGTAAAGTAGCAGGATGGATTTACAGCCAGGGATTAAACAACGGGGGAAATACAAGATGGTGGATGTTGGTGGTGTAGAATAAAGACTCGCAGATGGGCGAAGACTTTAGGGTTTCTAATTGGGTCCTATTGTTGTGGGACACGCTGGTAAGAACCAGGCAATCAAATACCCCGTAGGGAGATTGACCTAGTACCCTAAACCCCGGCCAGCAACCCTTAGAGAGACTGAGTTCGTGCTAACCCTTCCCGACAACCCTTAGAGACTGACATAGTGCTAGCCCTTCCCGGCAACCCTTAGAGAGACTGAGTTCGTGCTAACCCTTCCCGACAACCCTTAGAGACTGACATAGTGCTAGCCCTTCCCGGCAACCCTTAGAGAGACTGAGTTCGTGCTAACCCTTCCCGACAACCCTTAGAGACTGACATAGTGCTAGCCCTTCCCGGCAACCCTTAGAGAGACTGACATAGTGCTAACCCTTCCCGGCAACCCTTAGAGAGACTGACATAGTGCTAACCCTTCCTGGCAACCCTTAGAGAGACTGACATAGTGCTAACCCTTCCCGGCAACCCTTAGAGAGACTGACATAGTGCTAGCCCTTCCCGGCAACGCTTAGAGACTGACATAGCGCTAACCCTTCTCGGCAACCCTTAGAGAGACTGACATAGCGCTAACCCTACCCGGCAACCCTTAGAGAGACTGACATAGTGCTAACCCTTCCCGGCAACCCTTAGAGAGACTGACATAATGCTAGCCCTTCCCGGCAACCCTTAGAGAGACTGACATAGTGCTAACCCTAAGAGAGACTGACATAGTGCTAACCCTTCCCGGCAACCCTTAGAGAGACTGACATAGTGCTATCCCTTAGAGAGACTGACATAATGCTAACCCTTCCCGGCAACCCTTTGAGAGACTGACATAGTGCTAGCCCTTAGAGAGACTGACATAGTGCTAACCCCTCCCGGCAACCCTTAGAGAGACTGACATAGTGCTAACCCTTCCCGGCAACCCTTAGAGAGACTGACATAGTGCTAACCCTTCCCGGCAACCCTTAGCGAGACTGACATAGTGCTAGCCCTTCCCGGCAACCCTTAGAGAGACTGACATAGTGCTAACCCTTAGAGAGACTGACATAGTGTTAGCCCTTCCCGGCAACCCTTAGAGAGACTGACATAGGGCTAACCCTTCCCGGCAACCCTTAGAGAGACTGACATAGTGCTAACCCTTCCCTGCAACCCTTAGAGACACTGACATAGTGCTAACCCTACCCGGCAACCCTTAGAGAGACTGACATAATGCTAGCCCTTCCTGGCAACCCTTAGAGAGACTGATTTAGTGCTAACCCTACCCGGCAAGCCTTAGAGACTGACATAGTGCTAACCCTTAGAGAGACTGACATAGTGCTAACCCTTAGAGAGACTGACATAGTGCTAGCCCTTCCCGGCAACCCTTAGAGAGACTGACATAGCGCTAACCCTGTTGCTACTTTGTGCTAGCCCCAGCCCGTGGTGTAGAGTACTTAAGTACAAATACTTTAAAGTACTACTTAAGTAGTTTTTGTTGGTATCTGTACTTTACTATTTACTTTTTTTACATCTTTTACTTTCACTTCACTACATTCCTAAAGAAAATACTGTACTTTTTACTCCTTACACTTTCCCTGACACGTAAAAGTACTCGTTACATTTTGAATGCTTAGCAGGACAGGAAAATGGTCCCATTCACATTCTTATCAAGACAACAGGCCTGGTCATCCCTACTGCCTCTGATCTGGAGGACTCACTAAACAGAGAACATCCCTGGTCATCCCTACTGCCTCTGATCTGGAGGACTCACTAAACAGAGAACGTCCCTGGTCATCCCTACTGCCTCTGATCTGGAGGACTCACTAAGCAGAGAACATCCCTGGTCATCCCTACTGCCTCTGATCTGGAGGACTCACTAAGCAGAGAACATCCCTGGTCATCCCTACTGCC
>NW_026601988.1:20000-28221 GCF_029448725.1 Salvelinus fontinalis
GGCGATAAAAGCAAATGGTTAGGGCCAGCCAGAAACAAACACACACACACACACACACACACACGCGCACACGCGCACGCACACGCACACGCACACGCACACGCACACGCACACACACACGCACACGCACACACACACACACACACACACACACACACACACACGTTGTAGTGTTTAAACGGCTCTGTTAAGGTGGCCATGTTAGTGTTGAGTGCTGCTCCACACACACACACACACACACACACACACACACACACACACACACACACACACACACACACACACACACACACACACACACACACACACACACACACACACACACACACACACACACACACACACACACACACACACACACACACAGAGAGAGGGAGAAAGAGAATCCATCTCTTCCATCTCTCATTGTAGCCCTATCACTATCACTAACCCTATCCCGCAGTCAGTGACCCAAAGCGCCTCATGGTGGAATTTCATCATTCATAAATATTATTAAACAAATGTGACAAAAATCTATGTTCAACAGTTTTGTTATGTTTCAGTCTTCTGTGATGTATATAAAGTGTAATATTGGGATATAAACTCAAAATGTAATACATTTCTAATCTATATCTGACATGGTACAGGTGTCTTCTTAAATAAGCCCATAGGTTTCAAAGTAGATTTGTTTCAGACTACCAAGAACACTCTGTGTGACCCTGATTTAGCCCACTGCAGTAAAAGGTGTCGTGGTAATTTCCTGTATTACTAAATGAGGAGAGTTTACAAACCACACACCAGTCAGAGTTATACTTAAATTTCATCTTTAATTATATGAGCTTCACCATAGCCCTTTGACTCTCAGATCAATTCCGTGTCTATAAATTAATTATGTGAGTGCTTACAAAAGAATTCTAGTATCTTTTATAGCCAAGATACACCCCTCTCAACTCACACGACGAACCACAGATCTCAGGGACTTCACAAAGGGCCTTTTACTTGAGAGAGGAGTGTCCCATAGCCAGATAGCATTAGCTATAAATTATCGTTCAGTTTGGACTCTAAGACGAGGTTCTAATCTCGTTCTTGGTACTTCATAGTACCAAAACATTACCTCACCCAATGGCATATATTATTGTCAACTCTATATACATCCATCTCAAATACACCCACTCTTCTCCAGATCTCATCTCCTCTCCTAACAGAACCTCTCATCTGACCACCATGTCTTCTCCAGGTCTCCACTCCTAACAGAACCTCTCATCTGATCACCATGTCTTCTCCAGGTCTCCACTCCTAATAGGACCTCTCATCTGACCACCATGTCTTCTCCAGGTCTCCACTCCTAACAGAACCTCTCATCTGACCACCATGTCTTCTCCAGGTCTCCACTCCTAACAGAACCTCTCATCTGACCACCATGTCTTCTCCAGGTCTCCACTCCTAACAGAACCTCTCACCTGACCACCATGCCTTCTCCAGGTCTCCACTCCTAACAGAACCTCTCATCTGACCACCATGTCTTCTCCAGGTCTCCACTCCTAACAGAACCTCTCATCTGACCACCATGTCTTCTCCAGGTCTCCACTCCTAACAGAACCTCTCATCTGACCACCATGTCTTCTCCAGGTCTCCACTCCTAACAGAACCTCTCATCTGACCGCCATGTCTTCTCCAGGTCTCCACTCCTAACAGGACCTCTCATCTGACCACCATGTCTTCTCCAGGTCTCCACTCCTAACAGAACCTCTCATCTGACCACTGTGTCTCCAGGTCTCCACTCCTAACAGAACCTCTCATCTGACCACCATGTCTTCTCCAGGTCTCCACTCCTAACAGAACCTCTCATCTGACCACCATGTCTTCTCCAGGTCTCCACTCCTAACAGGACCTCTCATCTGACCACCATGTCGTCTCCAGGTCTCCACTCCTAACAGAACCTCTCATCTGACCACCATGTCTTCTCCAGGTCTCCACTCCTAACAGGACCTCTCATCTGACCACCATGTCTTCTCCAGGTCTCCACTCCTAACAGGACCTCTCATCTGACCACCATGTCTTCTCCAGGTCTCCACTCCTAACAGGACCTCTCATCTGACCACCATGTCTTCTCCAGGTCTCCACTCCTAACAGAACCTCTCATCTGACCACTGTGTCTCCAGGTCTCCACTCCTAACAGAACCTCTCATCTGACCAGCATGTCTTCTCCAGGTCTCCACTCCTAACAGAACCTCTCATCTGACCACCATGTCTTCTCCAGGTCTCCACTCCTAACAGGACCTCTCATCTGACCACCATGTCTTCTCCAGGTCTCCACTCCTAACAGAACCTCTCATCTGACCACCATGTCTTCTCCAGGTCTCCACTCCTAACAGAACCTCTCACCTGACCACCATGTCTTCTCCAGGTCTCCACTCCTAACAGGACCTCTCATCTGACCACCATGTCTTCTCCAGGTCTCCACTCCTAACAGAACCTCTCACCTGACCACTGTGTCTCCAGGTCTCCACTCCTAACAGAACCTCTCATCTGACCACCATGTCTTCTCCAGGTCTCCACTCCTAACAGAACCTCTTATCTGACCACCATGTCTTCTCCAGGTCTCCACTCCTAACAGGACCTCTCATCTGACCACCATGTCTTCTCCAGGTCTCCACTCCTAACAGAACCTCTCATCTGACCACCATGTCTTCTCCAGGTCTCCACTCCTAACAGAACCTCTCACCTGACCACCATGTCTTCTCCAGGTCTCCACTCCTAACAGAACCTCTCATCTGATCACCATGTCTTCTCCAGGTCTCCACTCCTAACAGAACCTCTCATCTGACCACCATGTCTTCTCCAGGTCTCCACTCCTAACAGAACCTCTCACCTGACCACCATGTCTTCTCCAGGTCTCCACTCCTAACAGAACCTCTCATCTGACCACCATGTCTTCTCCAGGTCTCCACTCCTAACAGAACCTCTCATCTGACCACCATGTCTTCTCCAGGTCTCCACTCCTAACAGAACCTCTCATCTGACCACTATGTCTTCTCCAGGTCTCCACTCCTAACAGAACCTCTCATCTGACCGCCATGTCTTCTCCAGGTCTCCACTCCTAACAGGACCTCTCATCTGACCACCATGTCTTCTCCAGGTCTCCACTCCTAACAGAACCTCTCATCTGACCACTGTGTCTCCAGGTCTCCACTCCTAACAGAACCTCTCATCTGACCACCATGTCTTCTCCAGGTCTCCACTCCTAACAGAACCTCTCATCTGACCACCATGTCTTCTCCAGGTCTCCACTCCTAACAGGACCTCTCATCTGACCACCATGTCTTCTCCAGGTCTCCACTCCTAACAGAACCTCTCATCTGACCACCATGTCTTCTCCAGGTCTCCACTCCTAACAGAACCTCTCACCTGACCACCATGTCTTCTCCAGGTCTCCACTCCTAACAGAACCTCTCATCTGACCACCATGTCTTCTCCAGGTCTCCACTCCTAACAGAACCTCTCATCTGACCACCATGTCTTCTCCAGGTCTCCACTCCTAACAGAACCTCTCATCTGACCACCATGTCTTCTCCAGGTCTCCACTCCTAACAGAACCTCTCATCTGACCGCCATGTCTTCTCCAGGTCTCCACTCCTAACAGGACCTCTCATCTGACCACCATGTCTTCTCCAGGTCTCCACTCCTAACAGAACCTCTCATCTGACCACTGTGTCTCCAGGTCTCCACTCCTAACAGAACCTCTCATCTGACTACCATGTCTTCTCCAGGTCTCCACTCCTAACAGGACCTCTCATCTGACCACCATGTCTTCTTCAGGTCTCCACTCCTAACAGGTCTCCACTCCTAACAGAACCTCTCATCTGACCACCATGTCTTATCCAGGTCTCCACTCCTAACAGAACCTCTCATCTGACCACCGTGTCTTCTCCAGGTCTCCACTCCTAACAGGACCTCTCATCTGACTACCATGTCTTCTCCAGGTCTCCACTCCTAACAGGACCTCTCATCTGACCACCATGTCTTCTCCAGGTCTCCACTCCTAACAGAACCTCTCATCTGACTACCATGTCTTCTCCAGGTCTCCACTCCTAACAGGACCTCTCATCTGACCACCATGTCTTCTCCAGGTCTCCACTCCTAACAGAACCTCTCATCTGACCACCATGTCTTCTCCAGGTCTCCACTCCTAACAGAACCTCTCATCTGACCACCATGTCTTCTCCAGGTCTCCACTCCTAACAGAACCTCTCATCTGACCACCATGTCTTCTCCAGGTCTCCACTCCTAACAGAACCTCTCATCTGACCACAGTGTCTCCAGGTCTCCACTCCTAACAGAACCTATCATCTGACCACCATGTCTTCTCCAAGTCTCCACTCCTAACAGGACCTCTCATCTGACCACTTTGTCTTCTCCAGGTCTCCACTCCTAACAGAACCTCTCATCTGACCACCATGTCTTCTCCAGGTCTCCACTCCTAACAGGAACTCATCTGACTACCATGTCTTCTCCAGGTCTCCACTCCTAACAGAACCTCTCATCTGACCACTGTGTCTCCAGATCTCATTTCCACTCCTATCAGAACCTCTCATCTGACCACTGTGTCTTCTCCCGGTCTCATCTCCACTCCTCCTCCTCCTCATTCCTCTCATAACTCATCATCTCCTCCCTCATTTTCTCCAGACCAATAACTCATGCTCTTTGTGCTCATGTTCTCCTCCTCTCTCTCTCTCTCTCTCTCTCCCTCTCTCTCTTTCTCTGTCTCTGTCTCTCTCTTGCTCCCTCTTTCTCTCTCTCTCTGAGCCAATGGTTGGTCTTGTAGACTGTTTTCTGCTCCGTTAGTGTATGTTCTGCACATCAATATGTGTCATGTTTTGGGGAAAATGTGTAGGTGGGATTATTCTAGCATTTGTCTCTGTTCCTGTTATGGCGTGCGTGCTTGGAAGAAAAGGTGACAGGTTCTCACAGATAATTTAGACTTTAGACTCTGAGTCACATCAGATGAAGTTGTATTGACTGAGTCACATCAGATGAAGTTGTATTGACTCTGAGTCACGTCAGATGACGTTGTATTGACTCTGAGTCACATCAGATGAAGGTGTATTGACTCTGAGTCACGTCAGATGAAGTTGTATTGACTGAGTCACATCAGATGAAGTTGCATTGACTCTGAGTCACATCAGATGAAGGTGTATTGACTGAGTCACATCAGATGAAGTTGTATTGACTGAGTCACATCAGATGAAGGTGTATTGACTGAGTCACATCAGATGAAGTTATATTGACTGAGTCACATCAGATGAAGTTGTATTGACTGAGTCACATCAGATGAAGTTGCATTGACTCTGAGTCACATCAGATGAAGGTGTATTGACTGAGTCACATCAGATGAAGTTGTATTGACTGAGTCACATCAGATGAAGTTGTATTGACTGAGTCACATCAGATGAAGGTGTATTGACTGAGTCACATCAGATGAAGTTGTATTGACTGAGTCACATCAGATGAAGTTGTATTGACTGAGTCACATCAGATGAAGGTGTATTGACTCTGAGGCACATCAGATGAAGTTGTATTGACTGAGTCACATCAGATGAAGTTGTATTGACTCTGAGGCACATCAGATGAAGTTGTATTGACTCTGAGGCACATCAGATGAAGTTGTATTGACTGAGTCACATCAGATGAAGTTGTATTGACTGAGTCACATCAGATGAAGTTGTATTGACTCTGAGTCACATCAGATGAAGTTGTATTGACTCTGAGGCACATCAGATGAAGGTGTATTGACTGAGTCACATCAGATGAAGTTGTATTGACTGAGTCACATCAGATGAAGGTGTATTGACTGAGTCACATCAGATGAAGTTGTATTGACTGAGTCACATCAGATGAAGTTGTATTGACTGAGTCACATCAGATGAAGTTGCATTGACTCTGAGTCACATCAGATGAAGGTGTATTGACTGAGTCACATCAGATGAAGTTGTATTGACTGAGTCACATCAGATGAAGTTGTATTGACTGAGTCACATCAGATGAAGGTGTATTGACTGAGTCACATCAGATGAAGTTGTATTGACTGAGTCACATCAGATGAAGTTGTATTGACTGAGTCACATCAGATGAAGGTGTATTGACTCTGAGGCACATCAGATGAAGTTGTATTGACTGAGTCACATCAGATGAAGTTGTATTGACTCTGAGGCACATCAGATGAAGTTGTATTGACTGAGTCACATCAGATGAAGTTGTATTGACTGAGTCACATCAGATGAAGTTGTATTGACTGAGTCACATCAGATGAAGTTGTATTGACTCTGAGTCACATCAGATGAAGTTGTATTGACTCTGAGGCACATCAGATGAAGTTGTATTGACTGAGTCACATCAGATGAAGTTGTATTGACTGAGGCACATCAGATGAAGTTGTATTGACTGAGTCACATCAGATGAAGTTGTATTGACTGAGTCACATCAGATGAAGTTGTATTGACTGAGTCACATCAGATGAAGTTGTATTGACTCTGAGTCACATCAGATGAAGTTGTATTGACTGAGGCACATCAGATGAAGTTGTATTGACTGAGTCACATCAGATGAAGTTGTATTGACTGAGTCACATCAGATGAAGTTGTATTGACTGAGTCACATCAGATGAAGTTGTATTGACTCTGAGTCACATCAGATGAAGTTGTATTGACTCTGAGGCACATCAGATGAAGTTGTATTGACTGAGTCACATCAGATGAAGTTGTATTGACTGAGTCACATCAGATGAAGTTGTATTGACTGAGTCACATCAGATGAAGTTGTATTGACTCTGAGTCACATCAGATGAAGTTGTATTGACTCTGAGGCACATCAGATGAAGTTGTATTGACTGAGTCACATCAGATGAAGTTGTATTGACTGAGTCACATCAGATGAAGTTGTATTGACTGAGTCACATCAGATGAAGTTGTATTGACTCTGAGTCACATCAGATGAAGTTGTATTGACTCTGAGTCACATCAGATGAAGTTGTATTGACTGAGTCACATCAGATGAAGGTGTATTGACTCTGAGTCACATCAGATGAAGGTGTATTGATGATGTTGATGATGATGATGATGTGTGTCATGCTGGTATAAAGGATTTGGAGACAGGCACATGAATACATCATCTGGGTTTTTAATAAACCCAAAACAAACACGTATACAAAACACTGGGATGTACCCAAACAAAAGAGAGAGGGTAAACCTCGTAGAACGACACGGGACGAGACCTGTAATACACAAAACACGCAGCACATGCTGAGACAACGCCGAGGTACTCACACGACTACCGGACATGGGAACAGTAACCGACAGCACAGGCTGAGACAACACCGAGGTACTCACACGACTACCGGACAGGGGAACAATAACCCGCAGCGCAGGCTGAGACAGCGCCGAGGTACTCACAGGACTCCCGGACAGGGGAACAGTAACCGACAGCACATGCTGAGACAACGCCGAGGTACTCACACGACTACCGGACATGGGAACAATAACCGACAGCTCAATGAGGAAACAAAGCGCACATTTTATACAAACACAATCAGTGAGGAATTGGAACCAGGTGTACGTAATTAAAGAGTTCGGTGCAACCTAGAAGGCCGGTGACGTCGACCTCCGGACCTGGTGAACAGAATGAGCAGCAGTACCGGGGGGGGGGGGAAGACTCCGTGACAATGTGGAAGATGATGTTGATGATGATGCTGACAGACAGAGTAAAGTTTGAAGGGTGTCTGAATTGACAGCCCGTGTGATTTGTCTCCCTGTCACTGGCAGAGTGGAAGCCTAACTGTATCAAGCTCAGTAAACACCACACCCCCCCCCTCCCCAATGCCATTTCCATTTTCATTTTCTGCAAAGCATGAAATTAAATCTATTTATAACCTGTCTGGTAATTACATGATACTTTATTCCCATGGCGATTAGCTTCCTGGTTTCATGATACAGCATCAGTCTGAATGATACTGTCTCTCAGGCTGGAGAGGCCGGACACCATAGCAGAGCTGAACACTACAACGCGCGTGTGTGTGTGTGTGTGTGTCTGTGTGTGTGTGTGTGTGTGTGTGTGTGTGTGTGTCTGTGTGTGTGTGCGTGTGTGTGTGTGTGTGTGTGTGTGTGTGAGCAGCACTCAACACTAATATCGCCACCTTAACAGAGCCGTTTAAACACTACAACGTGTGTGTGTGTGTGTGTGTGTGTGT
>NW_026601989.1:0-28216 GCF_029448725.1 Salvelinus fontinalis
AGCAAGGTTACATGTGGTGCCTTTAACCCAGCAGGCAGCAAGGTTACATGTGGTGTCTTTAACCCATCAAGGTTACATGTGGTGTCTTTAAACCACCAAGGTTACATGTGGTGCCTTTAACCCATCAAGGTTACATGTGGTGTATTTAACCCAGCAGGCAGCAAGGTTACATGTGGTGTCTTTAACCCATCAAGGTTACATGTGGTCTCTTTAACCCATCAAGGTTACATGTGGTGTCTTTAAACCACCAAGGTTACATGTGGTGTCTTTAACCCATCAAGGTTACATGTGGTGCCTTTAACCCAGCAGGCAGCAAGGTTACATGTGGTGTCTTTAACCCATCAAGGTTACATGTGGTGTCTTTAAACCACCAAGGTTACATGTGGTGCCTTTAACCCATCAAGGTTACATGTGGTGTCTTTAACCCATCAAGGTTACATGTGGTGCCTTTAACCCATCAAGGTCACATGTGGTGTCTTTAACCCAGCAGGCAGCAAGGTTACATGTGGTGTCTTTAACCCATCAAGGTTACATGTGGTGTCTTTAACCCATCAAGGTTACATGTGGTGTCTTTAACCCATCAAGGTTACATGTGGTGTCTTTAACCCATCAAGGTTACATGTGGTGTCTTTAACCCATCAAGGTTACATGTGGTGTCTTTAACCCATCAAGGTTACATGTGGTGTCTTTAACCCACCAAGGTTACATGTGGTGTCTTTAACCCACCAAGGTTACATGTGGTGTCTTTAACCCATCAAGGTTACATGTGGTGTCTTTAACCCATCAAGGTTACATGTGGTGTCTTTAACCCATCAAGGTTACATGTGGTGTCTTTAACCCATCAAGGTTACATTTGGTGCCTTTAACCCATCAAGGTTACATGTGGTGTCTTTAACCCATCAAGGTTACATGTGGTGTCTTTAACCCATCAAGGTCACATATGGTGCCTTTAACCCATCAAGGTTACATGTGGTGTCTTTAACCCATCAAGGTTACATGTGGTGCCTTTAACCCATCAAGGTTACATGTGGTGTCTTTAACCCAGCAGGCAGTAAGCTCTGATGACCCCTGGATGGGCAGATCAAAGTTAATAAAGCTAAAGACCAATCCCATGGCCCTGTTTCTGTGTCAACACAGCCTGGTCTGACTGTGTGCCTCTTGATAGAGCCTCAGGCCTGTTGAGTAAACACTAATGAAACTCTGATTCAGCCCCTTAAACACAGAAACACAAGCTGTGCTATACCGTCCACACACACAGGTACACACACACACACACCTTAACACACTCTGGTGTTAAGCATCCTTGGACAAAGCCGTTGTTCTCCATGTCTCTCTAGTCTCTCTAGTCTCTCTGCTCGACCTTGGCTCGACAGCACAGGGCTCCGTTTCATTGTACTCCAGGTCATCACATCAACCCGGTGGATGGATATCATCCCAGAACGCGGCTGGGACTTGGTTTGTTGTATGACGACCATGTGCAGGCCACAGCAGCAGCAGCACCTCCAGCCCTGTTCTCTCTGGCTGGTGGAGATTGCTCTTCCTTTCCTTTTTAAATCTCCTGCATTCTGGACAATCTGCCAAGATGAAAGAGAAAGGTAACGAGTGGTGAAAGGGTAGAATGAGCGATGGATCGGATCAGACCCCCCCCCCCCCCCCTTCCCACCATGTCCAGGAAGAGACTGAATAATCTTCCCCAGGCAGGCAAACCACATATCCAGAGACGTGGCTGGATTCGCCCCACCCTCCCTTAAAAGATCAGAGGGAAACCTGCTGGCCATATAGGTGCATCTCCACTTGATGTCAGACAGAAACTGGGTTGGAGTATTGTAGAAATGACCGAGATGTGTAGGGATCGAGATCATACATTATAATGAAGCTATAATAGCCAGGCACATACAGCCATCTTCCCCTTTTTGAAACATGTCTTTGATGCCAACCGACCACATAGGAAAGCCCATAGTGCTCTGGTCAGAAGGAATGCACCATGAAGGAATAGGGGGCCGTTTCAGACAGAGGGTGACGTGTCTGGTTCTCCTGATACAGACCACCTCCTGCTACTGGACCCAGGTGGTCCTACTGATCTTGTCCCTGCCACTGGTGAGGGCTTTGGGGAGCTTTGGGTGCAGGCTTCCCTCATGGGACAGAAAAAGTACAGACCATCCCTCGATCATATGGGAAAGGAAACTATATTTTTCCTCCCAAAATTGTAATTTGTCTGTTGCATCTGGTGATTGTTTTGATAATCTTCTCCATTGATTGGTTGTGAGGTTGTGGCAGCATTAAAAGTGGAACTGAAAGCGTTTTAGCAACATGAAATCTTATTCAAATCTGTTCGTGTACACTCCCAGGAAGAACATATTTTTTAACATTATCTGAGAAGCGAGCAGTCACAGAATGTTTGAGAATGGCTTGGACTAAGGCATTTGCGAAAATTCTATAGCAGTATAGAGTGGCAAAGCGGCCATGTGATTGAACAATTAATAGACACTGCAGTAAATAAAACCTAATAAAAACATCTGTCTCGTCCAGGACCGGATGCTACACAGACCGATGCGCCATAGCCAGACAGAGCTACAGTAAGCCTATATGAAAATAAGCCATTTCCCACAAGGGCTGTCATCATTCACTTTGAACTGGACTGTGTGTTTACAGGCAGTAGCAACAGCGCGACTTAAGAACTTTAGAAAGCATTCACCAAAATCCACTTGAATGGATTTCTGAAAATATGCAAATATCTCTTACATTTGGGAACTTTACAGTCCTATTGATCAAACAACCATGAAACAGCAGGCTCTCGCTCCCTCAGTTGTTTATGCACATCAACAACTACAAGATCAACTACTAATGTTAGCCAGAGCCAGATGAGCTAAAATCTAACGAGGGATCAGTAGATGAACCTTGTTGAACTTTTTCAGCTTGTATTTGGCCGATCAAAACTGCACTGATTAATGATGGGGAAAAGTAGGCTGTTCATCCTTCTGCAGCTTCTCCCAACCCACAATTTGACAACTGAATGGTACCCTGCCTGGCTGCCTGCCCATTTGATCGATGCCAAATACATTTGATTTACAACTAAGATATATGCTAACTGTGGATAACAGCCGTTCAAGTTCAGCATAGCTAGCTAGCAAAGTACAGTCATGGCCAAAAGTTTTGAGAATGACACAAATATTAATTTTCACAAAGTCTGCTGCCTCAGTTTGTATGATGGCAATTTGCATATACTCCAGAATGTTATGAAGAGTGATCAGATGAATTGCAATTAATTGCAAAGTTCCTCTTTGCCATGCAAATTAACTGAATCCCCACAAAACATTTGCACTGCATTTCAGCCCTGCCACAAAAGAACCAGCTGACATCATGTCAGTGATTCTCTCGTTAAGACAGGTGTGAGTGTTGACGAGGACAAGGCTGGAGACCACTCTGTCATGCTGATTGAGTTTGAATAACAGACTGGAAGCTTCAAAAGGAGGGTGGTGCTTGGAATCATTGTTCTTCCTCTGTCAATCATGGTTAACTGCAAGGAAACACGTGCCATCACCATTGGTTTGCACAAAAAGGGCTTCACAGGCAAGGATATTGCTGCCAGTAAGATTGCACCTAAATCAAACACTTACCGGATCATCAAGAACTTCAAGGAGAGCGGTTCAATTGTTGTGAAGAAGGCTTCAGGGCGCCCAAGAAAGCCCAGCAAGCGCCAGGAGTGTCTCCTAAAGTTGATTCAGCTGCGGGATCGGGGCAGCACCAGTACAAGGCTTGCTAAGGAATGGCAGCAGGCAGGTGTGAGTGCATCTGCACGCACAGTGAGGCGAAGACTTTTGGAGGATGGCCTGGTGTCAAGAAGGGCAGCAAAGAAGCCACTTCTCCAGGAAAAACATCAGGGACAGACTGATATTCTGCAAAAGGTACAGGGATTGGACTGCTGAGGACTGGGGTAAAGTCTTTTTCTCTGATGAATCCCCTTTCCGAGTGTTTGGGGCATCCAGAAAAAAGCTTGTCCGGAGAAGACAAGGTGAGCACTACCATCAGTCCTGTGTCATGCCAACAGTAAAGCATCCTGAGACCATTCATGTGTGGGGTTGCTTCTCAGCCAAGGGAGTGGGCTAACTCACAATTTTTCCTAAGAACACAGCCATGAATAAATAATGGTACCAACACATCCTTCGAGAGCAACTTCTCCCAACCATCCAGGAACAGTTTGGTGACGAACAATGGCACACCTTGCCATAAGGCAAAAGTGATAACTAAGTGGCTTGGGGAACAAAACATTGATATTTTGGTTCCATGGTCAGGAAACTCCATGGTCAGGAAACTCCATGGTCAGGAAACTCCCCAGACCTAATCCCATAGAGAACTTGTGGTCCATCCTCAAGAGGCGGGTGGACAAACAAAAACCCACAAATTCTGACAAACTCCAAGCACTGATTATGCAAGAATGGGCTGCCACCAGTCAGGATGTGGCCCAGAAGTTAATTGACAGCATGCCAGGGCGGATTGCAGTGGTCTTGAAAAAGAAGGGTCAACACTGCAAATATTGACTCTTTGCATCAACATCATGTAATTGGCAATAAAATCCTTTGACACTTATGAAATGCTTGTAATTATACTTCTGTATTCCATAGTAACATCTGACAAAAATATCCAAAGACACTGAAGCAGCAAACTTTGTGGAAATTAATATTTGTGTCATTCTCAAAACCTTTGGCCACGACTGTAATTCACATTTCTTGCTAGCTAACCAAATTACAGCTGCATCTCTAGCTGTACCACAGAAAAACGATATGGGGGAAAAATTTGGGCACTCGTCCAATGTCATAACATCCTCCCAGAAGCTAGCTAAAGTTAGGCTCCGTGTTTTTATCTTGTTGAATAAATAGCTACATCAATATATATAAGCTAGTCTATTAGCCACGTTTTGACTGATTTGTGATCATTGCCCTTGCTAGTTTAATTGTATTGACATTCCCAGCCTTAGTTACAGTCGTCCCTTTTTGTAATTGAAACAGAAACAGTGCATCCTGAATGGCTGGAGGAAGCAAACAATGTACCAGGCCAGCTGTGATTTACAACATGATAGCAATATTTGTTGGACTACCAAGGAATGTATTGGTGAATTATATAAATCATGAATTGAACTGGATCCATCTATTCTGACAACAATGCCTTACTCTACATCATGGCATTCTTTGTAAAAATAGAACCTATTTTTAAAACCTCTTAGAAAGTTGGTTTTGTTGCATAAACTGGGAATTTGATTGATTATGATTGTCTGTTTCATATCTGCAAAGTAGTTCAAATGCTGTCATTTCGACTTAGTGTGAGAAAGAGAAAAGTCTAGCTAAGGAATTTGCTTTTGTAGATATTTTCTGCACATATCAATCTTGTGTTTGACTACCCTTTTCGTCCCCAGCTGGCGACACTACTCATCTCATGAATATGCACTAGCTGTATAATGAGGGCCAGTGTTTATCATCAATAAAGACGTATGTGGCCACAACACCATATATACCGGCTTGATGTACCTATTAGTACTAGAACTTGAATGAACATGTTTAACATACAAGTCTCTTGAGAAACGCGTGAAAAAAAAATCTGCACAAAAGGAAACTAACGTGTAACAAGGAACATCCTAAAACGTGTACATTTCTTGATCGACCAAGATATGAAAACAGATAATATAATATAAGGAACACCCTAACTTTGTGTCAGCGCAGCACTCTGAAAATGTCATGCAAATGTAACCTTGCTGCATTTCTTGCTTCCTGACACCCAGTTTATTCATCTCCTCCAGTGCCTCTCCCCCTGCTGTCTTCATCCTCTCATTTCACCACTACTTACACACTCAACAGCTCTCAGCCCAAATTGCACTGAAGCTACCATTCACTCCCCTAATGCCTATATTGATCCTTCATACAATGGACAACCCTTATACGTGTTAACTAGCAAAGAGGCAGGACTGGTTTTTAAAAGCATAGACAGCCAGGCCCATTTCAACAAATGACTGCTTGTCTTTCTTTCTATCTCCCTACGCTCCGGTCTCTCGTCCCCTCTCTGTCTCAAATCTCTCTGTTTATGGATGACACCCTAACACTACAACAACACGACGACCAGCCAGCTCAGTACATGACAGTACATGACCTAGGAAGGGTCTGAATGACACTGTCTGCATCTGAAATAGTACCCAATTCTCTATATGCTGCACTACGTGCCTATATAGGGCACTGCTATAGTGCACTACATCCAAGTAGTGGACTTTATAGGGAATATGGTGCTATTTGGGAAACAGCCGTAATCTCTATGAAGTCTGGGGGACTGTTTTATGTCCCATGCAGGCTGCCATAGAAGCAGAGGGGTAGTAATCCCAGCCAGAAGGAGCGAAACATTGGGAATTTTGATTTAATTTGGTGGAAGGCTAGTTTACGGTTCTATCTATCTGTCCCCCATCCACAAGCTGGCAAGCAGCCCTAGAGGTCTGACGCTGGCTGATAACAGGCCCTGCTTTTGGCTTAACATGATTCATATACCCCCCCCCCCCCCCCCCTTTGTTATTAAGAGGCGTAAATCGACTCATAAAATCAAAATGGCCAACATGGGAAAAAGCTAGTCTAACCCTTCTAACGCCTTGTTGTGACTGTACAGTGAGCAGCTGGCAGAGGGTGAGGGAAGGGGGGGGGGGGGGGGGGCATGTGGGTAATGGGTGTGTTATACATGTGTAGGATGCAGCGGACACCCCTTTGACAAATCAAAGTTGCAACTGTTGGCACCATGCATTTGTAATATGTAATGTAAACACCTCACACTGTGGTTAAAGAGAATACCACAATGATGAAGGAGGAGAGAGGAGGAGCCAGCCGGCAAATGAAACATCAGGAATGTGTCTCCAATGACTCCTTATTCCCTAGAACCCCATAGGACTCTGATCGAAAGAAGTGCACTACATAGGGAATATGGTGCCATTCAGGATGCACCTCCAGGAGTTGCATGGTACCTCATTATTGTAGTGTTGTACTATATTCCATCCAGCTATGTGGAGGCTAGAACAGTACAGCTCTTAGCATGGTTACAGGTTCTCCTCTCTTTGTCCCAGGAGACAATGATAAATGAACACTTCCCAGCTCAGAAAGACCCAGTGTGTCACTACTACTCTGTAACCGTGCCTGCCTCTCCTCTTCCACTCCTCCTCTCCTCCTCCTATTGTTAGAGCCATATTCACAGCTCTAATTAAATTGGCTTTAAAAAAATCCATTCCTGACGACACAGGACTGGAAAAATGAAGATGAACATGAAGATGTGAATTCATTATTGAATAAGCCATACACACTGTGTAAACAGGTATTGTAACATGAGTAATGCACTTGCATTAATGTGTGTACAGATGTAGGATCTTAATTTGAGCCAGTAAAATAATCCTGCAGCAGCAGGAAATGTGAATTATTATGTTGAATATAGTTAATGGACATTTTGGTGAGGTTGATACATTTTTCATAAGGAAAAATAAAGTGTGACATTTCAAAGTGTAAATTATAAACTTTAGAAGCCATTTTAAACCTCAAATACACTATACGTTTAAAATGTCCTGCATTGCAGGAAGGTTCTCCTGCAACAGGGTGATCACATTAAGATCCTACATCTGTATGTGTGTATTTTATGTATGAAACCTGGCTGTGTGGCCTTTGCAGAACATTTGAACTCAACCAAACTTAGACCATGACACTACTGTAGTGGCCTACTGTAGGTCTGGGGAACTAGACTTTAATATGATACATACACCTAATGTATTTCATGAAGAAAAACAACATACAAAACATATGATTTTTTCTCTTTTTGTGCGTGTCATGTCATGTCGAGCTCTAAGGTATGGACAGACAGCCACCATACCTCCTGTTCTAATTAGCTCCTGTTAGCTTGTGGAGACATTCATTATTACTGCGATGAGAAGTGATGTTGGATGTTGCTGCTCCTGAGGTGTTTCTACACAGACTCTGGTGTCAGTCTGCTCCTAGGGTTTCTACAGGCATGCAGGCTAACATCTGGGCTGTGACCTCATCAGGGTTGTTGTAACTACGGTAACTCTCATCCAGCGTTCTATTTTGAGACTACGCCATCTTTACTGTCAGTGTGTTAGCTTAGGCTCTCTGTGCCCCAAATGGCACCCTATTTCGTATATAGTGCACCACTTTTGACCAGAGCCCGGCCATAATTAAAAGTATTCCACTCTATAGGGAATAGGGTGCAATTTGGAACACAACTTTAGTTTTGTATAATGAACAAACAAGCACAAACTCTCCTCAAAGAGATGATCAAATAAACGGCAGAATCCAACTTTTGTCCATATTCCTGCTGAGTTAGACAGCGGGCTGTCGTTAGACCACACACTTCACGCCAGACTTTCTACCATGAAATCCACCACTGTCTACACAGCAGGAACATGGTGCGGTTCGGGCAAAAGTTGGATTCAAATGTTTATTTTATAGCGAAGGACACATTTCACTTTACATTTGGTAGTAGAGTTGCTAGACAATGTACACATGCCCTTTTTGACTGGAAAAATAATTCGTGGGAAGCAGGCTTTATTGTGGTAATTACTTTCCGTTGCCACCCATCAGAACGAGGCACTCACGAAGTCCCACCAATACACACACTCCCGGTGTTGTGTCCCAAAGCTAGCACTGACCCACTGAGCCATCACTGAGCCATCACTCTTGGTGGTCTCTGAGGCTTGCCACCCTGCCTTGCCAAGCCAGAAGCCCAGTCTGTGAAGCTCTGCCTGGGTTGATGTTGACTTTTAATCCCCTAGTAGAGCCTGGGCCTTGGAGGGCGATGCCACTGCGCTGCATGGTCCACCGGGGAACAAACGAGTTCCCCACAGGTATGCGCTGTTGCTCTATGTGGTACCACTCCCTGGGGGAAGGGGGTGTGTGTGTACGTGTGTGTACTTATGCGTGTGTGTTTGCACAGCGCAGCAGTGATGAACACACAGGAAGTACACAGAGGGCCAGTCCCGCAGGCCCCCCGGGGGAATCCACCACAGCGCCACCAATGTGCATGGCAGCGTGACCGAGACAGGGGCACGGGAAGGTTACTGACGCACCGCACAACGTTGGAAAGGAAGCGGCTGTTTTACAAGGACAACAAACTGCTTAGACAGGAGAAACACAGAAAGTGGGTTATAGCCCTCTGTGTCCAAACATAGATCCATGTGCTTGCTTGGAGAGACACACACACACACACACACACACACACACACACACCGTGTGTGATATCCATACTCAGATTGAACCAATGGGCAGCAGACTGGGGCAGCGTCCTAAATAGCACCCTATCTCCTACATATTGTAGGGCACATTTGACCAGGGTCCATAGGACTCCAGTCAAAAGTAGCGCACTATATAGGGAATAGGGTGCTATGTGAGACTGTCAGTAGACTGGTCTCTTTAGATGGAACAGTCATCTGTAAGGAGAGTTGGCTCCAGCTATGGAACTGTACTGCTGCCGATTAGGGAAGTCACAAGCACTGGCTCCAGAATCACAGATGTGGAATGAATAGAGGCTCCTTTCATTTACATGAATACTAATGGAGGAAAGTGGGTTAGCTAAATAAATGAACAGTCTATCGAAACGCATGGGATATCAGGATAACAGAGCAGACAGGATCACCAAACCATGTCTAAATCACTTCACGTAACACAGGATCTAATAGAACTAAATGGGGAACCGTGCCAACAGTGCAGTACCTTAGTCCTTAACATTAAATGTACAACAGTCATATTTTGATTCTGTGGTTTTGTCATAAAGATTTATGATGCCAAATCTTGCAGCATTTCAGCAACAACAGAAAGTCTAGTCAACATCTGATGATATGATCTGGTCTGTGAATTATGTCTCCAAATTAGAGGGAATTTACTTTCCCATGTTGTTGATGAACATTCACACAGCAAAAGCACATTCACATAGTACTGTGACCCCCTTAAGAAAGTTTGATGGTACTGAAACAGGCCTTTGACAACTAACCACCTCTGGTCTCACTCAACCAAAGGCCTTCATTTACTTTCTGTTTTCAAATCTAACTCACTTTCTGAAAAAAAAACTCCCAGCAGCCGATGAACCATATGTGTAACCATGTCCTCTCCTGTCCCACCTCAGGACTTCCCATGCTCCTCTCTGTTAGACAATCCCTGCAATTATTCTAATTAGGCCCTGGCTGAGATGGGTGGGCATGTGGAGCCATCGCTAGGGGAACTTTTCACCAGGTGGTCCCTTCTCTGGTTCACTTTGTTTGAGGGCACAGTGAGCTACACTTACAGGGCGCCGCGTCCCAAATGGCACCCCATTCCCTTTACAGAGCAGGGCCCATAAGGCTTTGGTCACACGTAGTGCACTATGTATGGAGTAGGGTGGCATTTGGTACACAAACACATGTTTCAGACCTGCCTTGTGTCTTTATTTTCAAGTCCAGCTCCATCGCTCCATTCTGGAGGGGAAAAAACACAGATGAGCCGACAAGTCATTATTTCTCTCGCAGCAACTGTGAGCTGACAAGTTGAATGTCCGTCAGTGTAAATTGGCTGTGTGTAACCCCTGGCCCGGCCTGATCGGAGCGGGAGGGGAGCACGGAGCGGAGCGGGAGGGGAGCACGGAGCGGAGCACAGAGGTGCTAAGGTCCTGGCACACTAACAAGCAGCAGGGAATGTCTGGGGCCGCTGGCATCGACCAGACAGAGCACACACTCTATAACTCTCTCTTATTCCTTCTCTTATTCTCTCTCTTTCTTTCTCTCTCTCTCATTTGCTCTCTTATTTTCTCTCTTATTCTCTCTCTCTCTCTCTTTCTCTCTCTCTTTCTCTGTCTCTGTTTCTCCTCTATCAATGCGCTCTCTCTCGCTTTCTCAACATGATGAATTGAGGTGAATTTAGTCAAGAAGGGACAACTGGTTGTAGTTATCCAAGGATCCATTTGAACATGTGCACGTATCTTTTCAGATATCCATTATAGCCTCTACAGTCTTATTTTACCAGAACTGCTGGCTCTCTTTCTCAGTTGTAAATCTAAGCAGATGGAGACTTGATCTAACACAGTTAGCTGCTAACACTGAAAGATAGGTGAGGATATAACAGACAAATTCAACTACACAGCCACCATACCATTAGACACCAACAGTGTTAACTTGTAATACTTAGAATAAAGTCATATTATCAGAATTGATTTCCACATGAATAAATGGACATTTAATTTAGATACACAGCAGCGATCTTTGAACAGCGTCCTCCTCACCACAATATAATTCACTGTTCCCTGAGGAATGCATCCTTACTTCAGTCAGGACAAAACTATTTAAGTGCTGTCACAATTAAACGGTTCAAGTGGCATTTAATTAAATTTAAGAAGTGGGCGATTGCTGGTTAATTAAGGCTGGTGATTGCTCATTAACAAGGGAGCGTATTTAACTAGATAAGACCAGATATTAATGTGCCTCATTTACTATTTGTGAAGTGCTGCATGGTCTCTATCAGGTGGAATGAAATGTGATGACCTATCACGGTGGGTGTTGAGCTAATGTTATTGCAGCACCAGACAGTCAGTCACAGGATGTGTCCCAAATGGCACCCTATTACCAATATAGTCTACTGCTTTTAACCAGAAGTAGTGCACTATGAAGGGAATAGGGTGTTATATGGGATGTACCCGTACGTTTCTGTACAGTGAGCTCTTCTGCTACTTTAAATAACAGAGTTATCCGAGGATGAAGGTGGAAATAGATGTTAATTCGGTACAATACTAGTGAACTCAGGCCAGAGGTGCAACATAATCAATCTCTCTACAACACTGGAAGGTATAGAACGGCAATCTAGGATATTTGACTGGGAACAAGTCCCTTGATTTAATGACCCATCTCCAGAAAGGAACAGATTGCTTTAGTGAAATTAAATTAATTAGCCCATGTGATTCAGTCAGATGGAGTAAGATTTGCACGTACACTCACTAATTACTATCTCTAGGATTAGCCCGATCATTTAGTCTCCAGGCCCAAACAGGTGGTTGGCACAGTAAATCAAGTAGTAAGACTGCACACGGTTTGCTGATGATTTGTAACCAGGATGCTTTTACAGCCACAGGAGCTCAGGGAGATACAGTACCAGGGGAGAGCATGAAAAACAGCATGACACGGAAAGACGACCAATCAGCAATCATCCAGCCCAGATGTTATTTCATGTATTTGACTGGATGAGGAAGCTGCATGACGTCAGGGAGATATACAGTTGGAAACAGCTTGCTCTTGGAGCTGAACCACTTGGGCTACTGTGCTCCCCTTTACTTCACACATGGCTCTCCCAGACCACTATCCAAGATATCAGGCACTATACTGTTAATACCCTCTGAACTGAAGTGCTGTGTTTCAAATTGCACCCTTCTCCCTACTTAGTGCACTACTTTTGACCAGGCCCCATAGGGTTGTGCACTATATAGGGAATAGGGTGCCATTTGGGACACAACCCTTCAGTTCATAGAGAACAGCTTTAACAGTCTTGGTGATCAACAGTGACAGCGTCAGCTCTGTTCAGAGGGAACAGCTTTAACAGTCTTGGTGATCAACAGTGACAGCGTCAGCTCTGTTCAGAGGGAACAGCTTTAACAGTCTTGGTGATCAACAGTGACAGCGTCAGCTCTGTTCAGAGGGAACAGCTTTAACAGTCTTGGTGATCAACAGTGACAGCGTCAGCTCTGGGTCTTGGATAGAAGCATGACAGTGACAGAACAAAACACACCCCAGAAGCTAACAGGTTCCTGCTCCAGCTGTGCTGTTTGAACACCTCACCTCCCAGATTATTCAGTGGTAGTTAGAGAGAGACAGAGAGAGAGACAGACAGACAGAAAGAGACAGCATTCTCTCAACTCATTCAATTCTCTCAGGCTCACACTAACAGGCTCCATATGATCCAGAGGACATTACAACTTAATCCATGATAATGCACATACAGTCTGTGCCTGCATGGGGCGCGGCAAACTCATTTGAATATGTGCATATGTTATGAAGGTTCTCTATGTGACAATTCAGTTTTGATTTCCTGGTGGTTTTAGCCATAGAAACTCCAGAAAAAATATATTTTAGGGTTATTTTATATCTATATATATATATATATATATATATATAAAGGTTAGTTCATTTAGAGATATTTTCAGGTGGAATACTGTTTACTACTGTTGTTGCATCAAGCATTTTTAATTATCAGTCCAGTTTAAATTCTCCCTTTCCCTCACCAAAGAGTTGGTGTCCATTAGCCTTGTTTAAAGGACACCCAGCCCCTCTCACCCTCTCCCTCCCTCCTTTTGCCCTAGTGGATGAGCGGCGAGAGGTTAGCTCATCCTCCCGGTGCCTTCTGAAGAGAACGGCTGGAGGACAGAGTCCCCTCCTAAAGCGAATGATTCCCACTGGCCTGGAAGGGCTGCTCTTCTCTCCCCCTAGCATCAGGGTCCCCAGAGAGACTATGTACTAGCTATCTGTTTCTTAATTTCACGGTTCGTTTGTGATCACACTGACTCCACCTTACTAGGGTGTGTGCGGTGTGTGTGAGCGTGTGTGTGTGTGTGTGTGTGTGTGTGTGTGTGTGTGTGTGCGCGCGTGCGTGCGTGCGTGTGCGCGCGTGTGTGTGAGCGTGTGTGTGTGTGTGTGTGTGTGAGCGCGTGTGTGTGTGTAGCGTGTGTGTGTGTTTGTATGTGTGTGTGTGTGTGTGAGCGTGTGTGTGTGTGTTTGTATGTGTGTGTGCTTCTCTTGAACCTGCAGTGAACAACCAGACAGAGTATCCTTATGGGGATATCATCCTGATGGGATAGAACACACCCAAGCACCCAAATTGAAAATGATCAACGGAAGGAGCAGCCAGTTATTTCAATTTGCGGTAACTGTGATCATTTTCCAAGGGCATGGCAGCTCACCAGTTAAGCCTAGCAACACACTAGCTATTGTTTTGGTTGATGTAGTAGTATGCAATCATCAAGTTCTCCTTCTACTGAGGTGTTGTTATGGGTTGGGCTGCAAGACAATAGTCACAATGCAACAATTCATCATCCACAGTTTGTCTTAGCTACTAATTGTATTGGAATCCACATTTGTTTTGACATGATAGTAATTTTATATGTCAGTATGAATATGGCAAAAACTGTAAACTCAGGACAAGAAAACAAATGGCATAAAAAGTTGCATGAAACATTTTCAAGTTTACTGCAAAGTCAATAAAACTCTTTCAGTCTGCAATTGAAATAGGTTTTCTAATACCAAGCCAGTGCCATCGGACAATTTCCTTGATCCGGACCAGAATCAAGATTACTATAGGATCTCAAATATAATGGTTTCAGAGCACAACAAGGTATTTTCATTGTATCACACCACAGTATAAATTGATGGGAACTATCAAATGTGAGCAAAAGCAATCGAGTCACAAATTAAAGCCATACAGTATGTCCTGAAAGAGTGGGGACAACTCCAGATACATTCCTCTTCTGTCTAGCTTTCCACGCCTGCCATGTGGGAATGAATGACTGTAATTTCAGAGAGAGCGCGAGAGAGACAGAGGGGTGGTGGAGGAAAGAGAGAGATGGTGGAGGAGAGAGAGAGAGAGGTGGAGAGAGAGAGAGGTGGTGGAGGAGAGAGAGGTGGAGAGAGGGAGAGAGAGGTGGTGGAGGAAAGAGAGAGGTGGTGGAGGAAAGAGAGAGGTGGTAGAGGAGAGAGAGAGAAAGAGAGAGGTGGTGGAGGAGAGAGAGAGGTGCTGGAGGAGAGAAAGAGGTGGTGGAGGAGAGAGAGAGAGAGGTGGAGAGAGAGAGAGGTGGTGGAGGAGAAAGAGGTGAAGAGAGAGGGAGAGAGAGGTGGAGGAGAGGGGAGAGAGGTGGTGGAGGAAATAGAGAGGTGGTGGAGGAAAGAGAGAGAGAGAGGTGGAGAGAGAGAGGTGGAATGAGAGAGAGGTGGTGGAGGAGAGAGAGAGATGAAGGAGAGAGAGAGGTGGAGAGAGAGAGAGGTGGTGGAGGAGAGAGAGAGGTGGTGGAGGAGAGAGAGAGAGAGAGCGATGGAGAGAGAGGTGGTGGAGGAGAGAGAGAGGTTGTGGAGGAGAGAGAGAGAGGTGGAGAGAGAGAGAGGGAGAGAGAGGTGGTGGTGGAGTGAGAGGTGGAGAGAGAGAGAGAGAGAGGGGGAGAGAGGTGGTGGAGGAAAGAGAGAGGTTTTGGAGGAGAGAGAGAGAGGGAGGTGGTGGAGGCGAGAGAGGTGGTGGAGGAGAGAGAGAGGTGGTGGAGGAGAGAGAGAGGTTTGGTGGAGGAGAGGGAGAGGTTTGGTGGAGAGGTAGGAGAGAGAGGTGGTGGAGGAGAGAGAGAGGTGGCGGAGAGAGTTAGGTGGTGGAGGAGAGAGAGAGAAGTGGTGGAGGAGAGAGAGAGGTTTGGTAGAGAAGTGGGAGAGAGAGGTGGTGGAGGAGAGAGGGATGTTTGGTGGAGAAGTGGGAGAGAGAGGTGGTGGAGGAGAGAGGGAGGTTTGGTGGAGAAGTGGGAGAGAGAGGTGGTGGAGGAGAGAAAGAGAGAGGTTTGGTGGAGAAGTAGGAGAGAGAGGTGGTGGAGGAGAGAGAGAGGTTTGGTGGAGAAGTGGGAGAGAGAGGTGGTGGAGAAGAGAGAGAGGTTTGGTAGAGAAGTGGGAGAGAGAGATGGTGGAGGAGAGTGAGAGAGATGTGGTGGAGGAGAGGGGGAGAGGTTGAGAGAAAGAGAGAGGGGGATAAAGAGGTGGACCCCCATACTGGAGGAGAGAGAGGTGGGCCTCCATATTGGTTCTCCCATGGAATAACACTAACATTCTATTAAACCTTGAAATAAGAAAGGCGAGAAGTGATTGAGGAGGAAAAGATCTCTAGGTGTTTGTCTTGTTTCCTATATGCCTGAGGACAGGAATCAATACCACCTTCAGCCAGTTATCAAAATCCTTCCAATGACCTTCCAGTGTCACCTTCAGTCTGTTATCAAAATCCTTCCAATGACCTTCCAGTGTCACCTTCAGTCTGTTATCAAAATCCTTTCAATGACCTTCCAGTGTCACTTTCAGTCTGTTATCAAAATCCTTCCAATGACCTTCCAGTGTCACCTTCAGTCTGTTATCAAAATCCTTCCAATGACCTTCCAGTGTCACCTTCAGTCTGTTATCAAAATCATTCCAATGACCTTCCAGTGTCACCTTCAGTCTGTTATCAAAATCATTCCAATGACCTTCCAGTGTCACCTTCAGCCAGTTATCAAAATCCTTCCAATGACCTTCCAGTGTCACCTTCAGTCTGTTATCAAAATCCTTCCAATGACCTTCCAGTGTCACCTTCAGTCTGTTATCAAAATCTTTCCAATGACCTTCCAGTGTCACCTTCAGTCTGTTATCAAAATCTTTCCAATGACCTTCCAGTAACATCTCACAAGGGTGCTGTAATCTTTCATTAAGTTTCCCACCTATAGTTTGTCATATTGTAGAGTCTGTATGCAAGGCTGGTTTCCTAAAGTCTTTGTGATTAACACTGGATCTCTGTCTCGCTCCTCTGAGAGTGTGTGTGTGTGTGTGTGTGTGTGTGTGTGTGTGTGTGTGTGTGTGTGTGTGTGTGTGGGGGGGTCTTGTCAGGCCCTTTCATCGGCAGCATTAGAGCAGTAATAGCCAATGAGAGACGTTATCATACAGCAACAAATGAGCAGTAATCCCCTGTTTAAACCAGCCAAGAAACAGAACAGCCCAAGTCAATAGGAGGTAGTGACCGTACGGTGACAATGGAAAAGATCAACTTGATTATGATGAAGGACAGTTAGTGTTTTTCCAACATAGAACATTACCTCAGGCACACAGAGGTAGCATCCATAATGGTACCCTAGACTCTGGTCAAAAGTAGTGTACTACAAAGGGAATATGGTTCCATTTGGAACACAGGTAGAATCACATCTACCTGACCTCACATATACACACGTTTTCCCTAATCCTGAGACTATAAGGATTCAACCCTGAGAAGGATTAAAGGGGATTTCTGCAAGGTAATGTGAATGACTTGATAAAGACAATCTGATCACGGTGTGTTTGACCTTTTAACCCACATCCCCAGAACCGTTTCCATTGGATAATAATCACATTTCTCTCACTCTCTTCGTTGTCTTTAGCATTCCACTCAATGTATGACTGTCTGACTCTCACGTTTAGCAATTCAGCAAGGTTGAAACGACAACGTGAGGATTACTTCATTATGATGAGCTTTAGCTCCCTCATGTGGTTACGCGAGAGAGAGGTGGTGGAGGAGTCCTTCTCCTTGGTCAGGTGACAGATCTATAACCTGCTCCTGTCACGCATTTTAATAAGTGATCAAATTCAACATGATATCATAATAAATCCTTGTGGAATGAAATTATGAAATCATATTCTTGTGATATAAAATCATGAAAATCCTTGAGTCCTGTGATATGACATCATAGTCTTGTGATCAGATGGAACATTAGCTGACGCATAACAAGGAAACCTCATAATGATCCTTTTTCAATGTGATGGGAGGCAGCCGTCCGCCCATACTGAGGATGGTCCATCATTCATGAAAGGGAAGACATTCCTTCACTCTCATAACTACCTCCTGCTCTCTTTAACAGGAGTGAAGTTTGATATACAGCACCAGTCAAAAGTTGACACACCTACTCATTCAAGGTTTTTTTTTTTTTTTTTTACTATTTACTACATTGTAGTAAAACTATTAAATAACACACATGGAATCATGTAGTAACCAACAAAGTATTAAACAAATCAAAATATATTTTAGATTTTAGATTCTTTAAAGTAGCCACGCTTTGCCTTGATGACAGCTTTGCAAACTCTTGGCATTTTCTCAACCAGCTTCATGAAGTAGTCACCTGGAATGCATTTCAATTAAGAGGTGTGTTTTGTTAAAAGTTAATTTGTGGATTTTCTTTCCTTCTTAATGCGTTTGAGCCAATCAGTTGTGTTGTGACAAGGTAGGGGTGGTATACAGAAGATATCCCTACTTGGTAAAAGACCAAGTCCATATTATGGCAAGAACAGCTCAAATAAGCAAAGAGAAACGACAGTCTATCATTACTTTAAGACATGAAGGTCAGTCAATGCAGAACATTAAGAACTTTGAAAGTTTCTTCAAGTATAGTTGCAAAAACCATCAATCGCTATGATGAAACTGTCTCTCATGAGGACCGCCACAGGAAAGGAAGACCCAGAGTTACCTCTAATGAACTTATCCTCTGCAGCAGAGTTAACTACACCTCAGATTGCAGCACAAATAAATGCTTCACAGAGTTCAAGTAACAGACACATCTCAACATCAACTGTTCACAAGAGACTGCGTGAATCAGGCCTTCATGGTCCAATTGCTGCAAAGAAACCACTACTAAAGTACACCAATAAGAAGACGAGACTTGCTTGGGCCAAGAAACACGAGCAATGGACATTAGAGCGGTGGAGTCCAAATTTGAGGTTTTTGGTTCCAACCTTCGTGTCTTTGTAAGACGCAGAGAAGGTGAACAGATGATCTCCGCATGTGTGGTTCCTACAGTGAAGCATGGAGGAGAAGGTGTGATGGTGCTTTGCTGGTGACACTGTCTGTGATTTATTTAGAATTCAAGGCACACTTAACCAGCATGGATACCACAGCATTCTGCAGCGATCTGGTTTGCGCTTAGTGGGACTATAATATGTTTTCAACAGGACAATGACCCAACACACCTCCAGGCTGTGTAAGGGCTTTTTGACCAAGGAGAGTGATGAAGTGCTGCATCAGATGACCTGACCTCCACAATCACCTGACCTCAACCCCATTGAGATGGTTTGGGATGAGTTGGACAGCAGAGTGAAGGAAAAGCAGCCAAGTGCTCAGCATATGAACTCCTTCAAGACTATTGGAAAATAATTCCTCATGAAGCTGGTTGAAGAATGCCAAGAGTGCGCAAAGCTGTCATCAAGGCAAAGGTTGGCTACTTTGAAGAATCTAAAATATATTTTGATTTGTTTAACACATTTTTGGTTACTGCAATATTCCATTTGTGTTATTTCATAGTTTTGATGTCTTCACTATTATTCTACAATGTAGAAAATAGTAAAAATAAAGACATACCCTTGATTGAGTAGGTGTGTCCAGACGTTTGACTGGTACAGTAAGTACCTATTAATGAGGCTTTCAACTGTTTGCAGAGGTGTAAAAACCGTAGACATGACCCATTCATCAACATGTAAAGTTAGGGATGTGGGAGGGAGATTTTACAGTACAGGGGAAAGGTCCATGGTTCTGTGGCATGACATGAGTCACAACCAATGATGTGTATACACCCTGGATGACAAACAGGGGGCGCTCTATTAAAGCCACAGTGCAGCCATCTTGGTACTCCTCCTCCATTGAAAAAAATATACATTTATTAATGTCTACATTCATTTTTAACACGTTTTATATTAATGCATACTTTGAAATTGTATTATGTGCACTAAACGTATAAAAATGAAAAAATATATATCAAACATTTTCCTTAATTAAAGTATATAATTTTAGGGATTACGAATGTTATTGTCCCAAAAACAACAAAATCATGAATTATGTAATTTTGTCCTTAATTGAAATACTGTAGAATTCCATTCATTCCTAAAGAGCAGTGGTTCCCAAACTTGTTATAGTCCCGTACCCCTTCAAACATTCAACCTCCAGCTGCGTACCCCCTCTAGCACCAGCGTCAGCGCAATCTCAAATGTTGTTTTTTGCCATGATTGTAAACCTGCCACACACACACTATACGATGCATTTATTAAACATAAGAATGAGTGTGAGTTGTCACAACCCAGCTCGTGGGAAGTGACAAAGAGCTCTTATAGGACCAGGGCACAAATAATAATATAATGATAAGTAATCATTTTGCTCTTTATTTAACCATCTTACATATAAAACCTTATTTGTTAATCGAAAATTGTGAATAACTCACCACAGGTTAATGAGAAGGGTGTGCTTGAAAGGATGCACATACCTCTGCAATGTTGGGATGTATTGGAGAAAGTCTCAGACTTAAATCATTTTCCACACAGTCTGTGCCTGTATTTAGTTTTCATGCTAGCGAGGGCCAAGAACCAACTCTCACATAGGTATGTGGTTGCAAAGGGCATCAGTGTCTTAACAGCGCGATTTGCCAAGGCGGGATACTCTGAGCGCAGCCCAATCCAGAAATCTGGCAGTAGCTTCTGATTAAATACAATTTTCACAGAACCACTTGTTGCAATTTCGATGAGGCTCTCTTGTTCAGATATCGGTAAGTGGACTGGAGGCAGGGCATGAAAGGGATAACGAATCCAGTTGTTTGTGTCATCAACCGTTTTGGGAAAGTACCTGTGTAATTGCGCACCCAACTCACTTAGATGCTTCGCTAAATCACATTTGGCATTGTCCGTAAGCTTGAGTTCATTTACACACAAAGAATCATACAATGATGGAAAGACCTGTGTGTTGTCCTCATTCATGTAGACAGAGAAGAGCTCACACTTCTTAATCATAGCCTCAATGTTGTCCCGCACATTAAATACAGTTGTGAAGAGTCCCTGTAATCCTAGATTCAGATCATTCAGGCGAGAAAAAACATCACCCAGATAGGCCAGTCGTGTGAGAAACTCATCATGCAAGCGGTCAGACACGTGAAAATGATGGTCAGTAAAGAAAACTTTAAGCTCATCTCTCAATTCTAAAACATGTGTCAATACTTTGCCCCATGATAACCAGCGCACTTTTATGTTGTAAAAACGTTACATGGTCACTGTCCATATCATTGCATTGTGCAGAAAATACTCAAGAGTTCAGAGGCCTTATCAAAGTTAACCATTTTCACTGTAGTGTCCAAGACGTCTTTCAAGCTGTCAGGCATTCCCTTGGCAGCAAGAGCCTCTCGGTGCAGGCTGCAGTTTACCCAAGTGGTGTCGGGAGCAACTGCTTGCATGCACGTTACCACGCCACTATGTCTCCCTGTCATGGCTTTTGTGCCATCAGTACAGATACCAACATGAGCAGCAGATACGTTTGGCTACATATGGACCGTTAATGAAATTCCTGCGAGAGAGTAACGGTTCATGTGATTGGATGTTAATTATTTGACTAGGCTACCTGTATTTGACATTGTGTTGTTATTTCGCTGAACACTAGATGGTTTAATTTTATTTTTGGCAGTGAAACGAGGTTACTCAGGCGAGGAAAAAACCTCACCAAAATGTATAGCCCCGTTGGAAAATATAAATGAAAATGTTTGAAAATGTCAAAGAAAAAAAACAACATTTGATGTACTCCAGTTTGGGAATACCTGCTATATAGGATTACTTCTACTGGGGAGAGCAAATATAGCTGACCAGTGGCTTTAAAGCCTCTCAATGGCCAATACATAGCATCAGCAATCCAGGGTTTATATGCATCATTGGTCACAACGTTAGACAAACTATTATTGCCTTTTCTCTTCTGCAGGATAATGAAGAACCAATATCACCATCTCCTGTCTTCTCTAGGACAATGAAGCACAAATATCACCATCTCCTGTCTTCTCTAGGACAATGAAGCACAAATATCACCATCTCCTGTCTTCTCTAGGACAAAGAACAAATATCACCATCTCCTGTCTTCTCTAGGACAATGAAGCACAAATATCACCATCTTCTATAGGACAATGAAGCACAAATATCACCATCTCCTGTCTTCTCTAGGACAATGAAGCACAAATATCACCATCTCCTGTCTTCTCTAGGACAATGAAGAACAAATATCACCATCTCCTGTCTTCTCTAGGACAATGAAGCACCAATATCACCATCTTCTATAGGACAATGAAGCACAAATATCACCATCTCCTGTCTTCTCTAGGACAATGAAGAACCAATATCACCATCTCCTGTCTTCTCTAGGACAATGAAGCACCAATATCACCATCTCCTATCTTCTCTAGGACAATGAAGCACCAATATCACCATCTTCTATCTTCTCTGGGACAATGAAGCACCAATATCACCATCTCCTGTCTTCTCTAGGACAATGAAGCACAAATATCACCATCTCCTGTCTTCTCTAGGACAATGAAGTACAAATATCACCATCTCCTGTCTTCTCTAGGACAATGAAGCACAAATATCACCATCTCCTGTCCTGACCACTGATCTAGCTGGCATTCCAATCCACAGCCTCCTCAAGTGCAGCTACAGTATATGATTGCATTACCTTCAAAGTCATTATTTAAAGACGGTCAATTAAGATTTGAAATGACCTGCATGACAATGTGGAGCTGCCATTTACGGTAAACCAATTGTTATCTGAAATGAACTGTGTTGACCTGAGAACACCGGTGCCATTCAATGCAATGACAGTGATCATTTTAAATCACCATTACGCATCTTGAGATTGGATTGCTTATTTAGACAATATGGGTTTCTCATGCAGAGCAGTCACCGTAAGCAGTTTGAAGAGGACATCCAGTCATTCACATGGGCTAGTGGTTATCAAGGTTCAGCCCATTATATTCAACAAGCCTGCCTGTTTCGTCATTAAGTTAAATTGACTCCGATTCAATACGCCGCTATGTATTCTATTCTATTAGGCGTTGATTATCTCATAGACTGCCTGAGACCCCAATTTAATACAGTGTCCAGTTAGAACGTGCAGTGAATGTAACAGAAATGATATGGCCTAGAGTTAAATTACCTTAAACACCAATTGTTTGATTCACCTTGAACACTACGGATCCAAATACTTCTGGGTGAGACTTTCACTTCCTTCTCAGTCTTCAAACTACCCTTCTAATACTCTCCTCTCTTCCTTTTGAGGAGTTGTGAAGAGACCCAATGGACAGTACTTTGAAGTGAGCTTTTCAGGAGATATATTAAAACCATTAGTCATTTAGAAAAACTGCTCTGATGGACACAATTAAATCTTATTCCCCAATTCACTTCCATCAGACAGATGCCGTTCCAGATGAATGCTGTGTGAAGAGAGCAGGGGACTCCCACAGGTTATCAAATAAGCTTCCACATACTGTACAGTAAGGTTCGTATCCTCAATAGTATATAAGCACCTTTCCTTTATATATGAACTTTTCTCCATATTTTCCTTATAAAACAGCTTTAATAACCATATGATGTATTAGGTCTTAGTTCCTTCCTTTGAACAGTTGTGACAAAAGGCTCAGGAACCCAGTTATTTTAAGGTTTCGTCACTTTATTTTCAAAATAAAATATGATTGCCATCATCAAAGGCCCATTTCCATTTTAAATGGACACGGTGTACATACACAATACAGTGCACTTTTCCCATGTCCATTACTGAAAGACGTCACATTAACATATTACAATAACAAAGACTGGTCCAACAGAACAGCCATCATCCTCAGTAACCCTTCAACACCCCAGAAACTGACAGACACACAGGTCCAATCCAGCTGTACTTCATTACTAGGAATTTTACCCAATGTAGGCAACACATTAAATAGTGCCTATACTGCACTTTCCCACAGACAAACATCTCTACCCATCAGTAACACAACAAAAACATGTGGATGTGTCATTCACCGTGTACAATGACAGACTGATTAAGTAGTGCAACGTAAAACTTACTTGACAGGAATGGCATCGCTTAAGACCTCATAACCTGTTATAAATCAGTACCCTAACCCAATCACATGAAACGGATAAGAGTGGAAAAGTTAAGTGCATTCCATCATTTAAGAGAAAGGGTGAGAGATAAGACAAGGAGAGATATGAAAAGGTTATTGCGTCCATCTTAATGCAGCTACCCAGTAAAACTATTATTTGTAGATATGGGGTCAAATACTATTTTAAATCATTTCAAGTACTTTAGGTGTTCTTAATTCTGCTTGCCTGCTGGCACAATGGAACCAATAGAATAGCGCTGGCAAAACTGCAAACCCCGCCCCTCTGGCAGGTTAAAGTAAACACCATTTTTGAACTAAATCAAATAGTATTTAAATCCAGGTCTGATTATTTGGCACTGTAGCGACTCCACGGGAGTGCCTGGTTGCGTACATGTTGTACCTGGGGTAAAGAAGAACAGATACAGACTAGGGGTCACGTTCAATAGGCACCAAACGGAAGAAAACTGACTGAAAACGGGGAGGGACTATCTGGACTAGTCCAACGATACGAATTTCCCGGATTAATTTTCTATTGTGAGGTCCTAATGAAAGTGACCCAGGCATTTCCCCTGACCTGACAAATAGAAACTCTGGGCCCTCAATGTATAACTATATAACTAGGGCCTGTTTCTCCCCTCCTGGTGAGGTCTTGTGGTCAGGAGAAAACTCCTGTTCCTTCAAGACATTTTCTGAACTAGCTACAATAGTGTTTTAGGATGCAGTCCTGTTGTTAGACCATCCTAGCATGAGAATAAATGGAGCCTCTGAAAACCCTTCTGCCTCAGAAGTAACTGTAAGAACGGGTACATGGGATGGTTTGGGCCTTGGTTCCTTGCTGACAGACAGCCTCCTTGGACATGGCTGATAACTGCTCATCCTTGTGTGGAGGGCTGTGACGGTCATGGTACTTTGTAGGACGGCAATTTGGTCAGCCAAATGACTGCGGTCACCGTAACAACCGTTCAAATAGCAAAAAGAATACAAATTAATAAATGTAGACGCACATTTCTCCTGCGTTCCTGACTGCATGTGCTGCCATAGAAACACAATGAATAGAACGGGAGTCCCCATTCAACTCAACGTTGGCATAATGGGTTGACTGGCAGCCATTGCGAGTGTACCCATAGGACCAAAGCAGGTAGTAAAATATGTGCTGTGATTTGGTGATTCAACTCAATAGACATTACAAAAAGTACAGTACATTCCATTGCATGAGCCACACCAGTTTTCATTTGAATGCACATTCTACATTACAACAAAGTTTAATCCCGTTAAGAGTCCATGTTGCAGAAGAAAGGGACTTAACCGCACACATCATATTTACGGTCATGGCGGTTATTTTCTTTACGGTCTTCATCCATAACGGTGGGTTACAGGGTAATAGTGCCAGCCCTACGTGTGTTTCAGTGGTTGATCCACTAGACTAGTGTGAATGGAGTGGAGGCTGGAGATCAACCCCTAGCCCCTACCCGCAAGCCCCTTCTCTTGACCTGAAAGGGACAGATAGTTATAACCAATATGGTGGAGATTCCATCCAGCAGCCAAGTCCCATCAGCAGGCCAAGGAACTAACTACCATATCACCTACACCGTTCTAATCCATTCAGGTCTACAGGAGTGCCTAGGGAAGAGGGGATAGGGCTCGATTTGGAATTCAGCTAAACACTAAGCTCAGCGGAGGTCAGGTCCATTGACCTAACCCTAACACACTGTCAACATTCTAAAAGACTAATTCAAAACTATCAGATTTCATAATACTGCTCCAAAGTGCTATGCATGTTGTTCTATACATGGAGGTACAGTCTTTGGTCACTAGTACATACTTTCAAGGACTAATTCAAGTTGCACTGTCAACATGTGAAGTACCAGATCATCTTCTTGGAAAACAGTAACAACTCTAAAACAGCTAATGAAGTAATGAATGGCAGGCAGGATGTGTGTCTGTTCAATGGAAGTGACCCATAGCTTCAGCTGCCTTGACTCTCACCACTGGGTCTGGGTCCTGGAGCAGCATGACCAGACCTGGGAGACACCACACACAGAACACGAGGTCATTGTCTTCCCCCAGGGGGCTTCACTCCTGTCGGACTAGCGTTACATAGAAGACAATGAGTATGAGGTAGGTTTCCCTGATCATTGGATCTGAGCAGGAATAACTCCTGGCCCAACATACACAAGCACATTTAGTTACAGTAATATCACATGGAAGGAGTACTCATCACACAGACTAGAACAACCGTTCCAACAGGCCCAACTCACGGGGAAGTAGAACTAGAGAAACCACTAAGCCTACCTTTGGTCACACTCCCCATGTTGATGTGAGAAAATAATTCCTCAGGAAGATTACCCAGAAGGAAACCTACAAAGAAATAAAGGACATTAATGTTTCATTGGATAAATATTTAAGTGAAAATCTCTACCATGGTCAATTAGAGAGAATATTTGGTTTGTGCAAACAGCTTCATTGATATTATCTTCTTGAAATTACAACTAATTATGACATTTATCCTATATTATAACAGAACACTGCCTGAAAAATGACCAACATTTTTCTAACTCATAAATGACTACAAAGACATTGGGATATCTACAGAAGCAGAGACACAGAGCCGTGTAGAGCAGGGTTGAGGTCAATTCACAAGATAAACCAAATGACACTTTTCCTTATTGAAGAGAGTTGGGATTTCAGTGTATTTCCTGAACTGAGTGGAATTGAAATGGAATAGACCCCAACCCTGGTGTTGAGGTGAAGTTGAGGAAAGCGAGATAAAGAATCCCACCCTGCCCGGTTTCCCTACCTACCGATAAACATTGCAGCGCCGGCACGAACCTCGGCCCAGTTGCTTTTGAAGAACTGGATGACAGTGATGTGGTAGAAGTTGAGCATGCCAGGGAAGTCTTGAATCTGGGGACAAATCAAATAACAGCTCGATCATAAAAAAAGAGAAAAATAACCGTAACCTTTTGTAATAGAACATTATTCAAGGTGGGTTTCCAAGGCAACTGCTCTACTGATTGCATAGCGTGCAACACATTTAAAAGCTGTTTACTACAGTAGGTAAATAATTGCCTCGTTCTGATGCCAGATCTCCGTTACTGGTTTTGATGGCCGATGGTGAGGTCTGTACCAGTTTGTGGATGGTGAGTAGAGTATTACGGTATTAGACAGTGATCAACTCACAATATATTTGGTGAGGTCGTTGATGAACTCTCCGTAGTGCAGACTCTTGTCCTCGTGGAGATGGTTCTGGAACATAGTGGTGATGAGCTCTGAGCCCACCACCGGAGCACACACTCGCATGGCATACTTACACGCCTGTACGGAGAAACAGACAGGAAACAGTCTTTTAGTCTCCCATCTGAGTCTCGGCACAAAGGCTGCTTCAGTTCAATCCACATGATGTAATAACATATCATTTACTTTAATCTATGATATAAACCAGACTATATCAGATGCATCTATGATATAAACCAGACTATATCAGATTAATTCTAGGTATGTAAAGCACAGGACTGCAAATAAAACTAGACAACAGGTATACTGTACCAAAAATCAAACCAGTTTCTAGAACCATAGTTTCCCAAGTCCACTGCCTGAGTGTTGATGTGAGGTTACCCACCTTGACCACCTGCAGGTTGGGGTCACTGAGGTGCAGCAGCAGGCTGACCAGTACGTTGTGGATCTGGTCCTTGAACACAGGCTCTCCTGAACCAAACTTAGACAGGTTCCCCAGGAGCATGATGGAGGCACAGCGGATCTCATCATTCTCCTGTTGGGTCAACAGTACAGGAACGCAGTTAGAGGATCCAACCTAAACCCATCCTAACGTTAACACACACCAGTAGACCTACATAACAGAACCTTTAGAGGATCCAATCTAAACCCATCATAACGGTAACACACACCAGTAGACCTACATAACAGAACCTTTAGAGGATCCAACCTAAACACATCCTAATGGTAACACACACCAGTAGACCTACATAACAGAACCTTTAGAGGATCCAACCTAAACACATCCTAATGGTAACACACACCAGTAGACCTACATAACAGAACCTTTAGAGCACATATGTCAGAGTCAAGGCCCGCGGGCCACATCCGGCCCGCGAGAAGGTTTTTTACGGCCCCTGGGATGATCTTGATTTATTATTAGAACCGGCCCGCAGACCGCAGCAAGCCGGCAGCCCGCAGATCTTTTACATGCACCAATACTACATTTCCCACAATGCAACGGTGACGCACCGAGCAGTAGGCTGCTTCATTTCAATATTTATTGGCACAGCAGTCGTCAGCATCACAGTAAAATTAACTTTCAGATACCCATCAAAAATGGCAAAACGGAAGGTGGACACTGAGAACCGGGGGTTTCAAACAAGGTGGGAGTCGGAGTATATGTTCACGGAGGTAGCTGGAAAACCTGTGTGTCTTCTGTGTGGAGAAAGTGTGGCGGTACTGAAAGAGTATAATCTGAGACGACATTATGAAACGAAACACGCGGACAAAAACAAGAATATGGACATGGAACAAAGGCTACAAAAGGCAGAGAAATTAAAACGAG
>NW_026601990.1:0-28135 GCF_029448725.1 Salvelinus fontinalis
CTCGGTCTCTCTCTCTCTCTCTCAACCAGCCAGCCAGACAATGTAGTTCCTGACTGGCTGACTCATTTTTTTGTTTTTTTTTTATTTTCAGTTGATTATGAGATTGTTGAAGTGACAACTGACACAGGAGACTGACTGAAGTATCACCCGCCTCAGCGCAAGACTTTGACTTGTACACACACACATGCACCGACACGTGCACACACACACACACCACACACACACACACACACACACACACACACACACACACACACACACACACACACACACACACACACACACACACACACACACACACACACACACACACACACACACAGCAGCATAGTTTTCCATTGTTAAGTGTTACTATTGAGCAGGTAATACAAATTATTAAAACTTGAAGATGTGTAACTAGATGATTTACATAATTAAAGACTAATTAGAATATTATATAATTGTTTTTATGATATAATTATTTCCTCTGTGAAGTCTGATGGCATCACAGACAGACAGGACACCCGCAGGATTTATTTCCAGTTCTTTACTACATCCCCTCTAGTCAGACAACATGTGTAGCACATCCATTATAGTAGCAATTATATCTAATATAATACCAATAATAATATTAATAACAACAATAATAATATTAATAACAACAACAATATTAGCAATAATAACAATAACAATAATAATATAAATAACAACAATAATAATATTAATAACAACAATAATAATATTAATAACAACAACAATATTAGCAATAACAATAATAATAATATAAATAACAACAATAATAATATTAATAACAACAATAATAATATTAATAACAACAACAATATTAGCAATAATAACAATAATAATATAAATAACAACAATAATAATATTAATAACAACAATAATAATATTAATAACAACAACAATATTAGCAATAATAACAATAATAATATAAATAACAACAATAATAATATTAATAACAACAATAATAATATTAATAACAACAACAATATTAGCAATAATAACAATAATAATATAAATAATAACAATAATAATAACAGCAACAACAATAATAATAACAGCAACAATAATAATAACAACACCACCAATAATTCTAACAATAATAACAATAATAATAACAACATCACCAATAATAATAAAAATAATAATTAGAACAATAATAATAACAACAACAATAATAATGATAAGAACTATAATAATAACGACACCAACAATAATAATAACAATAATAATAACAATAGTAATAACAACACCACCAATAATAATAACAACAACAACAACAACAATAATAACAGTCTGGAGGTTCTGCTGCTATGATGGTCCGTCTGGAGGTTCTGCTGCTATGATGGTCTGTCTGGAGGTTCTGCTGCTATGATGGTCTGTCTGGAGGTTCTGCTGCTGTGATGGTCTGTCTCGCTGTCTGAAGGTTCTGCTGCTATGATGGTCTGTCTTGCTGTCTGGAGGTTCTGCTGCTATGATGGTCTGTCTCGCTGTCTGAAGGTTCTGCTGCTATGATGGTCTGTCTCGCTGTCTGGAGGTTCTGCTGCTATGATGGTCTGTCTGGAGGTTCTGCTGCTATGATGGTCTGTCTGGAGGTTCTGCTGCTGTGATGGTCTGTCTGAAGGTTCTGCTGCTATGATGGTCTGTCTGGAGGTTCTGCTGCTATGATGGTCTGTCTGAAGGTTCTGCTGCTATGATGGTCTGTCTGGAGGTTCTGCTGCTATGATGGTCTGTCTCGCTGTCTGAAGGTTCTGCTGCTGTGATGGTCTGTCTGGAGGTTCTGCTGCTATGATGGTCTGTCTGGAGGTTCTGCTGCTATGATGGTCTGTCTCGCTGTCTGAAGGTTCTGCTGCTATGATGGTCTGTCTCGCTGTCTGGAGGTTCTGCTGCTGTGATGGTCTGTCTGGAGGTTCTGCTGCTATGATGGTCTGTCTCGCTGTCTGAAGGTTCTGCTGCTGTGATGGTCTGTCTCACTGTCTGGAGGTTCTGCTGCTGTGATGGTCTGTCTGAAGGTTCTGCTGCTGTGATGGTCTGTCTCACTGTCTGGAGGTTCTGCTGCTGTGATGGTCTGTCTGAAGGTTCTGCTGCTGTGATGGTCTGTCTCACTGTCTGGAGGTTCTGCTGCTGTGATGGTCTGTCTGAAGGTTCTGCTGCTGTGATGGTCTGTCTCGCTGTCTGGAGGTTCTGCTGCTATGATGGTCTGTCTGGAGGTTCTGCTGCTGTGATGGTCTGTCTCACTGTCTGGAGGTTCTGCTGCTGTGATGGTCTGTCTGGAGGTTCTGCTGCTATGATGGTCTATCTGGAGGTTCTGCTGCTATGATGGTCTGTCTGAAGGTTCTGCTGCTATGATGGTCTGTCTGGAGGTTCTGCTGCTGTGATGGTCTGTCTCACTGTCTGGAGGTTCTGCTGCTATGATGGTCTGTCTGCAGGTTCTGCTGCTATGATGGTCTGTCTCACTGTCTGGAGGTTCTGCTGCTATGATGGTCTGTCTGGAGGTTCTGCTGCTATGATGGTCTGTCTCGCTGTCTGGAGGTTCTGCTGCTATGATGGTCTGTCTCGCTGTCTGGAGGTTCTGCTGCTATGGTGGTCTGTCTCGCTGTCTGGAGGTTCTGCTGCTGTGATGGTCTGTCTGGAGGTTCTGCTGCTATGATGGTCTGTCTGGAGGTTCTGCTGCTATGATGGTCTGTCTGGAGGTTCTGCTGCTATGATGGTCTGTCTGGAGGTTCTGCTGCTATGATGGTCTGTCTCGCTGTCTGGAGGTTCTGCTGCTGTGATGGTCTGTCTGGAGGTTCTGCTGCTATGATGGTCTGTCTGGAGGTTCTGCTGCTATGATGGTCTGTCTGGAGGTTCTGCTGCTATGATGGTCTGTCTGGAGGTTCTGCTGCTATGATGGTCTGTCTGAAGGTTCTGCTGCTATGATGGTCTGTCTGGAGGTTCTGCTGCTATGATGGTCTGTCTGAAGGTTCTGCTGCTATGATGGTCTGTCTGGAGGTTCTGCTGCTATGATGGTCTGTCTGAAGGTTCTGCTGCTATGATGGTCTGTCTGGAGGTTCTGCTGCTATGATGGTCTGTCTGAAGGTTCTGCTGCTATGATGGTCTGTCTGGAGGTTCTGCTGCTATGATGGTCTGTCTGGAGGTTCTGCTGCTATGATGGTCTGTCTGGAGGTTCTGCTGCTATGATGGTCTGTCTCGCTGTCTGGAGGTTCTGCTGCTATGATGGTCTGTCTGGAGGTTCTGCTGCTATGATGGTCTGTCTGGAGGTTCTGCTGCTATGATGGTCTGTCTCGCTGTCTGGAGGTTCTGCTGCTATGATGGTCTGTCTGGAGGTTCTGCTGCTATAATGGTCTGTCTGGAGGTTCTGCTGCTATGATGGTCTGTCTGGAGGTTCTGCTGCTATGATGGTCTGTCTGGAGGTTCTGCTGCTATGATGGTCTGTCTCGCTGTCTGGAGGTTCTGCTGCTATGATGGTCTGTCTGGAGGTTCTGCTGCTATGATGGTCTGTCTCACTGTCTGGAGGTTCTGCTGCTATGATGGTCTGTCTGGAGGTTCTGCTGCTATGATGGTCTGTCTCGCTGTCTGGAGGTTCTGCTGCTATGATGGTCTGTCTCGCTGTCTGGAGGTTCTGCTGCTATGATGGTCTGTCTCGCTGTCTGGAGGTTCTGCTGCTATGATGGTCTGTCTCGCTGTCTGGAGGTTCTGCTGCTGTGATGGTCTGTCTGGAGGTTCTGCTGCTATGATGGTCTGTCTGGAGGTTCTGCTGCTGTGATGGTCTGTCTCGCTGTCTGGAGGTTCTGCTGCTATGATGGTCTGTCTGAAGGTTCTGCTGCTATGATGGTCTGTCTCGCTGTCTGGAGGTTCTGCTGCTATGATGGTCTGTCTCGCTGTCTGGAGGTTCTGCTGCTGTGATGGTCTGTCTCGCTGTCTGGAGGTTCTGCTGCTATGATGGTCTGTCTGGAGGTTCTGCTGCTATGATGGTCTGTCTCGCTGTCTGGAGGTTCTGCTGCTATGATGGTCTGTCTCGCTGTCTGGAGGTTCTGCTGCTATGATGGTCTGTCTGAAGGTTCTGCTGCTATGATGGTCTGTCTCGCTGTCTGGAGGTTCTGCTGCTATGATGGTCTGTCTCGCTGTCTGGAGGTTCTGCTGCTGTGATGGTCTGTCTCGCTGTCTGGAGGTTCTGCTGCTATGATGGTCTGTCTGGAGGTTCTGCTGCTGTGATGGTCTGTCTGGAGGTTCTGCTGCTGTGATGGTCTGTCTGAAGCTTCTGCTGCTATGATGGTCTGTCTGGAGGTTCTGCTGCTATGATGGTCTGTCTGGAGGTTCTGCTGCTATGATGGTCTGTCTGGAGGTTCTGCTGCTATGATGGTCTGTCTCGCTGTCTGGAGGTTCTGCTGCTATGATTGTCTGTCTGGAGGTTCTGCTGCTATGATGGTCTGTCTGGAGGTTCTGCTGCTGTGATGGTCTGTCTGGAGGTTCTGCTGCTATGATGGTCTGTCTGGAGGTTCTGCTGCTGTGATGGTCTGTCTGAAGCTTCTGCTGCTATGATGGTCTGTCTGGAGGTTCTGCTGCTATGATGGTCTGTCTGGAGGTTCTGCTGCTATGATGGTCTGTAGCACTGTCTGGAGGTTCTGCTGCTATGATGGTCTGTCTGGAGGTTCTGCTGCTATGATGGTCTGTCTCGCTGTCTGGAGGTTCTGCTGCTATGATGGTCTGTCTCGCTGTCTGGAGGTTCTGCTGCTATGATGGTCTGTCTGGAGGTTCTGCTGCTATGATGGTCTGTCTGGAGGTTCTGCTGCTATGATGGTCTGTCTCGCTGTCTGGAGGTTCTGCTGCAATGATGGTCTGTCTGGAGGTTCTGCTGCTATGATGGTCTGTAGCACTGTCTGAAGGTTCTGCTGCTATGGTGGTCTGTCTGGAGGTTCTGCTGCTATGATGGTCTGTCTGGAGGTTCTGCTGCTATGATGGTCTGTCTGAAGGTTCTGCTGCTATGATGGTCTGTCTGGATGTTCTGCTGCTATGATGGTCTATCTGGAGATTCTGCTGCTATGATGGTCTGTCTGGAGGTTCTGCTGCTATGATGGTCTGTCTCGCTGTCTGGAGGTTCTGCTGCAATGATGGTCTGTCTCACTGTCTGGAGGTTCTGCTGCTATGATGGTCTGTCTGGAGGTTCTGCTGCTATGATGGTCTGTCTCACTGTCTGGAGGTTCTGCTGCTATGATGGTCTGTCTCGCTGTCTGAAGGTTCTGCTGCTATGATAGTCTGTCTGGAGGTTCTTATGCTATGATGGTCTGTCTGGAGGTTCTCCTGCTTTGATGGTCTGTCTGGAGGTTCTCCTGCTATGATGGTCTGTCTGGAGGTTCTGCTGCAATGATGGTCTGTCTCACTGTCTGAAGGTTCTGCTGCTATGATTGGATAGAGCATAACCAGCACATCTGCTTCTCTCATGTTAGTGGTCACTGGGTAAGTGGGCATTATCATAATCTGATGTTAGTGACAAGCGGAACAGAACACTCTCTGACCAGAACACCCTCTAACCAGAACTCCCTCTGACCAGAACTCCCTCTGACCAGAACTCCCTCTGACCAGAACTCCCTCTAACCAGAACTCCCTCTGACCAGAACTCCCTCTGACCAGAACTCCCTCTAACCAGAACTCCCTCTAACCAGAACTCCCTCTAACCAGAACTCCCTCTGACCAGAACTCCCTCTGACCAGAACTCCCTCTGACCAGAACTCCCTCTGACCAGAACTCCCTCTAACCAGAACTCCCTCTAACCAGAACTCCCTCTAACCAGAACTCCCTCTGACCAGAACTCCCTCTGACCAGAACTCCCTCTGACCAGAACACCCTCTGACCAGAACACCCTCTGACCAGAACTCCCTCTGACCAGAACTCCCTCTGACCAGAACACCCTCTGACCAGAACTCCCTCTGACCAGAACTCCCTCAGACCAGAACTCCCTCTAACCAGAACACCCTCTGACCAGAACACCCTCTGACCAGAACACCCTCTGACCAGAACACCCTCTTACCAGAACTCCCTCTGACCAGAACACCCTCTGACCAGAACTCCCTCTAACCAGAACACCCTCTGACCAGAACACCCTCTGACCAGAACACCCTCTGACCAGAACTCCCTCTGACCAGAACACCCTCTGACCAGAACTCCCTCTAACCAGAACACCTTCTGACCAGAACACCCTCTGACCAGAACTCCCTCTGACCAGAACACCCTCTGACCAGAACTCCCTCTGACCAGAACACCCTCTGACCAGAACTCCCTCTAACCAGAACACCTTCTGACCAGAACACCCTCTGACCAGAACTCCCTCTGACCAGAACTCCCTCTGACCAGAACACCCTCTGACTAGAACTCCCTCTAACCAGAACACCCTCTGACCAGAACACCCTCTGACCAGAACACCCTCTGACCAGAACTCCCTCTGACCAGAACACCCTCTGACCAGAACTCCCTCTGACCAGAACACCCTCTGACCAGAACTCCCTCTGACCAGAACTCCCTCTGACCAGAACTCCCTCTGACCAGAACTCCCTCTAACCAGAACACCCTCTGACCAGAACTCCCTCTGACCAGAACTCCCTCTGACCAGAACTCCCTCTGACCAGAACTCCCTCTAACCAGAACACCCTCTAACCAGAACACCTTCTGACCAGAACACCCTCTGACCAGAACTCCCTCTGACCAGAACTCCCTCTGACCAGAACTCCCTCTGACCAGAACACCCTCTGACCAGAACTCCCTCTGACCAGAACTCCCTCTGACCAGAACTCCCTCTAACCAGAACTCCCTCTGACCAGAACACCCTCTAACCAGAACACCCTCTGACCAGATTCCTGACTCATTTACAGGAAAGATGCAAATGCAAATGGAGGAAGTATTACATTCAGTGTCTAGTTTATTACCCATCTAGTACCAAGTCAGACCCTTTGCCTCCAGAATAGCCTGAATTCTTCGAGGAATTGATTCTACAAGGTGTGGCTTTCAAATTGTTGCTTCTTTGGTATCAATAGACCTAACGTGTGCCAGGAAAACATTCCCCACACCATTACACCACCGCCGCCAGCCTGTCCCGTTGACACCAGGCAGGATGGGGCCGTGGACTCTGCTTACGCCAAATCCTGACTCTGCCATCAGTATGACGCAGCAGGAACCGGGATTCATCAGACCAGATTGTGTTTTTCCACTCCTCAATTGTCCAGTGTGATTACGTGCCGACTGGAGCCACTTCTTCTTGTTTTTAGCTGATAGGAACCCGGTGTGGTCGTCTGCTGCAATAGTCCATCAATCAAATGTATTTATATAGCCGCTCTTACATCAGCTGATATCTCAAAGTGCTGTACAGAAACTCAGCATAGAACCCCAAACAGCAAGCAATGCAGATGTAGAAGCACGATGGCTAAGGAAAAACACCCTAGAAAGGACAAAACCTAGGAAGAAAACCTAGAGAGGAACCAGGCTCTGAGGGGTGGCCACTCCTCTTCTGGCTGTGCCGGGTGGAGATTATAACAGAACATGGCCATTTAAGGCCAGATCGTTCTTCAAGATGTTCAAACGTTCATAGATGACCAGCAGGGTCAAATAATAATCACAGTGGTTGTAGAAGGTGCAACAGGTCAGCACCTCAGGAGTAAATGTCAGTTAGCATTTCATAGGCGAGCAGAGAGACCTCTTTATACTGCTCCCCCTCAACTCGGCTCCTGCTTCAGTAGGAGAGAAATCACACCCTCTTTTTGTATGTCAGACATTTCTACATGTACTGTATATGAATAACTCAAACTAGTAGTGAATCTTTCAGTATTCATAAAATGTTTGTATACATATACATTATATCTATTTTAATAGCATCAAGGTCAGGGTTTTTTCTGAAAGGAGTCAATTGCCACCCGTAGTTCGTCCTGTTGCAAGAATTTTATGGTGTGTATATAACCAGGTTTTTAAGAAAAATATTATCACGACACACTTCGTGAAGTTGGAGGAACTTGAAAGGAAAACATCGAAAATATATATTTTGCTTCTTCATTCCAAATATTATTTGGTGAGACAATTGCTCCATCATTTGTAACAGTTTTTCTGTAGGTTATTTTTGGTTGCGTTTCTATGTTGAAGGCTTAAGAAAAAAGGTAGATAAATTAAACCTGAATACGTTCCTCAAACTCCTTTTGTTTCGAATCTGAACTATTTTTCATTTTTATTTATTAGGGATCACATTTGTTTATTATGGATCCCCATTAGTTCCTGTTGCCAAGGCAGCAGCTACTCTTCCTGGGGTTTATTATGGATCCCCATTAGTTCCTGCCAAGGCAGCAGCTACTCTTCCTGGGGTTTATTATGGATCCCCATTAGTTCCTGCCAAGGCAGCAGCTACTCTTCCTGGGGTTTATTATGGATCCCCATTTGTTCCTGCCAAGGCAGCAGCTACTCTTCCTGGGGTTTATTATGGATCCCCATTTGTTCCTGCCAAGGCAGCAGCTGCTCTTCCTGGGGTTTATTATGGATCCCCATTAGTTCCTGCCCAGGTAGCAGCTACTCTTCCTGAGGTTTATTATGGATCCCCATTAGTTCCTGCCAAGGCAGCAGCTACTCTTCCTGGGGTTTATTATGGATCCCCATTAGTTCCTGCCAAGGCAGCAGCTACTCTTCCTGGGGTTTATTATGGATCCCCATTTGTTCCTGCCAAGGCAGCAGCTACTCGTCCTAGGGTTTATTAAGGATCACAATTAGTTCCTGTCATTGCAGCAGCTACTCTTCCTGGGGTTTATTATGGATCCCCATTTGTTGCTGCCAAGGCAGCAGCTACTCTTCCTGGGGTTTATTATGAATCCCCATTAGTTCCTGTCATTGCAGCAGCTACTCTTCCTGGGGTTTATTATGGATCCCCTATAGTTCCTGCCAAGGCAGCAGCTACTCTTCCTGGGGTTCATTATGGATCCCCATTAGTTCCTGTTGCCAAGGCAGCAGCTACTCTTCCTGGGGTTTATTATGGATCCCCATTAGTTCCTGCCAAGGCAGCAGCTACTCTTCCTGGGGTATATTATGGATCCCCATTAGTTCCTGTTGCCAAGGCAGCAGCTACTCTTCCTGGGGTTTATTATGGATCCCCATTTGTATCTGCCAAGGCAGCAGCTGCTCTTCCTGGGGTTTATTATGGATCCCCATTAGTTCCTTCCAAGGCAGCAGCTACTCTTCCTGAGGTTTATTATGGATCCCCATTAGTTCCTGCCAAGGCAGCAGCTACTCTTCCTGGGGTTTATTATGGATCCCTATTATTTCCTGCCAAGGCAGCAGCTAGTCTTCCTGGGGTTTATTATGGATCCCCATTAGTTCCTGCCAAGGCAGCAGCTACTCTTCCTGGGGTATATTATGGATCCCCATTAGTTCCTGTTGCCAAGGCAGCAGCTACTCTCCTGGGGTTTATTATGGATCCCCATTTGTATCTGCCAAGGCAGCAGCTGCTTTTCCTGGGGTTTATTATGGATCCCCATTAGTTCCTTCCAAGGCAGCAGCTACTCTTCCTGAGGTTTATTATGGATCCCCATTAGTTCCTGCCAAGGCAGCAACTACTCTTCCTGGGGTTTATTACGGATCCCCATTAGTTCCTGCCCAGGCAGCAGCTACTCTTCCTGAGGTTTATTATGGATCCCCATTAGTTCCTGCCAAGGCAGCAGCTACTCTTCCTGGGGTTTATTATGGATCCCCATTAGTTCCTGCCAAGGCAGCTGCTGCTCTTCCTGGGGTTTATTATGGATCCCCATTATTTCCTGCCAAGGAAGCAGCTACTCTTCCTGGGGTTTATTATGGATCCCCATTTGTTCCTGCCAAGGCAGCAGCTACTCTTCCTGGGGTTTATTATGGATCCCCATTAGTTCCTGCCAAGGCAGCAGCTACTCTTCCTGGGGTTTATTATGGATCCCCATTTGTTCCTGCCAAGGCAGCAGCTACTCATCCTGGGGTTTATTATGGATCCCCATTAGTTCCTGTCATTGCAGCAGCTACTCTTCCTGGGGTTTGTTATGGATCCCCATTAGTTCCTGCCAAGGCAGCAGCTACTCTTCCTGGGGTTTATTATGGATCCCCATTAGTTCCTGCCAAGGCAGCAGCTACTCTTCCTGGGGTTTATTATGGATCCCCATTAGTTCCTGCCAAGGCAGCAGCTACTCTTCCTGGGGTTTATTATGGATCCCCATTAGTTCCTGCCAATGCAGCAGCTACTCTTCCTGGGGTTTATTATGGATCCCCATTATTTCCTGCCAAGGCAGCAGCTACTCTTCCTGGGGTTTATTATGGATCCCCATTAGCTCCTGCCAAGACAGCAGCTACTCTTCCTGGGGTTTATTATGGATCCCCATTAGTGCCTGCCAAGGAAGCAGCTACTCTTCCTGGGGTTTATTATGGATCCCCATTAGTTCCTGCCAAGGCAGCAGCTACTCTTCCTGGGGTTTATTATGGATCCCCATTAGTTCCTGTTGCCAAGGCAGCAGCTACTCTTCCTGGGGTTTATTATGGATCCCCATTAGTTCCTGTTGCCAAGGCAGCAGCTACTCTTCCTGGGGTTTATTATGGATCCCCATTAGTTCCTGCCAAGGCAGCAGCTACTCTTCCTGGGGTTTATTATGGATCCCCATTAGTTCCTGTCAAGGCAGCAGCTACTCTTCCTGGGGTTTATTATGGATCCCCATTAGTTTCTGTCAAGGCAGCAGCTGTCACGATCGTGTACTGGAGAGACGGACCAAGATGCAGCGGAATAATGATACATCTTCTCTTTTTATTTAAAGAAGATGAACGAACACGACACACTTTAACAAACTATACAAAACAACAAACGACCGTGAAGCTAAATAACGTTGTGCACATACACATACAGGCTACAAACGTTCTACATAGACAATTACCCACATCACATGAAAGCCTATGGCTACCCTAAATATGGCTCCCAATCAGAGACAACAGAAATCAGCTGTCTCTAATTGGGAACTCATTCAGGTAACCATAGACTCTCCTAAACAACTAAACCAACATAGACAACGCTAGACACATGCACTACACACAAACCCATACAATACACCCAACACCCCCTTTACCATATAATCACCCAAAACCGACAAAACACAAACATTCCCCATGTCACACCCTGACCTAACTAAAATAATAAAGAAAACAAAGAATACTAAGGCCAGGGCGTGACATAACCCCCCCCTTAAGGTGCGAACTCCGGGCGCACCATTACACAGTCTAGGGGAGGGTCTGGGTGGGCTTCCATCCACGGTGGCGGCTCCGGCTCTGGTTGTGGTCCCCACGTCACCATAGTCCCTAACCGCCTCCTTAGCTTCCTCCAAATGACCCCCCTCCACATTAACCCCATAGCATTAAGGGGCAGTTCCGGACTAAGGGGCAGCTCCGGACTAAGGGGCAGTACCAGGGTAAGGGGCAGTACCAGGGTCAGGGGCAGTACCAGGGTCAGGGGCAGTACCAGGGTCAGGGGCAGTACCAGGGTAAGGGGCAGTACCAGGGTAAGGGGCAGTACCAGGGTAAGGGGCAGCACCAGGATAAGGGGCAGCACCAGGATAAGGGGCAGCTCCGGACTGAGGAATGGCAGCTCCGGACTGAGGAATGGCAGCTCCGGACTGAGGGACTGCAGCTCCGGACTGAGGGACGGCCCATGACTGGCTGACAGATCTGGCTGCTCATGGCTAACTGACGGATCTTGTTGCTCATGGCTGGCTGACGGATCTGGCTGCTCATGGCTGGCTGACGGATCTGGCTGCTCATGGCTAGCTGACGGATCTGGCTGCTCATGGCTAGCTGACGGATCTGGCTGCTCATGGCTGGCTGACGGATCTGGCTGCTCATGGCTGGCTGACGGATCTGGCTGCTCATGGCTGGCTGACGGACCTGGCTGCTCATGGCTGGCTGACGGATCTGGCTGCTCATGGCTGGCTGACGGATCTGGCTGCTCATGGCTGGCTGACGGATCTGGCTGCTCATGGCTGGCTGACGGATCTGGCTGCTCATGGCTAGCTGACGGATCTGGCTGCTCATGGCTAGCTGACGGATCTGGCTGCTCATGGCTGGCTGACTGATCTGGCAGATCCTGTCTGATTGGCGGCTCTGGCAGATCCTGTCTGGTTGGCGGTTCTGGCAGATCCTGTCTGGTTGTCGGCTCTGGCAGATCCTGTCTGGTTGGCGGCTCTGGCAGATCCTGTCTGACGTACGGCTCTAGCGGCTCCTGTCTGGCTGGCGGCTCTAGTGGCTCCTGTCTGGCGGACGGCTCAGTAGGCTCATGGCAGACGGGCGGCTTTGCAGGCTCATGGCAGACGGGCGGCTTTGCAGGCTCATTGCAGACGGATGGCTCAGATGGCGCTGGGGAGACGGATGGCTCAGATGGCGCTGGGGAGACGGATGGCTCAGATGGCGCTGGGGAGACGGATGGCTCAGATGGCGCTGGGGAGACGGATGGCTCAGATGGCGCTGGGGAGACGGATGGCTCAGATGGCGCTGGGGAGACGGATGGCTCAGATAGCGCTTGGCAGACGGGCAGTTCAGGCATCGCTGTGCAGACGGCAGACTCCTGCCGGCTGAGGCGCACTGTAGGCCTGGTGCGTGGTGCCGGGACTGGTGGCACCGGGCTGGGGACACGCATCTCAGGGCTAGTGCGGGGAGAAGGAACAGGGCATACTGGACCCTGGAGACGCACATTAGGCCTAGTGCGTGGTGCCGGCACTGGTGGTATCGGGCTGGGAACACGCTTCTCAGGGCTAGTGCGGGGAGAAGGAACAGGGCATACTGGACTCTCAAGGCGTACTATAGGCCTTGTGCGTGGTACCGGTACTGGTGGTACCGGGCTGAGGACCCGCACATCAGGACGAGTACGGGGAGAAGGAACAGTGCGTACAGGACTCTGGAGACACACAGAAGGCTTGGTGCGTGGTGTAGGCACTGGTGGTAATGTGCTGGAGACACGCACCACAGGGCTAGTACGTGGAGGAACAGTAACAGGACGCACAGGACTCTGGAGACACACAGGAGGCTTTGTGCGTGCTGTAGGCACTGTCTTAACCAGACGGCTAGCACGCACCTCAGGACGTGTATGGAGAGCTGTTCCCGGTGACATTAACTCACCAACACGCTCATTCGGACGGATGCCGTGCCTCATGCACCAAACCAGTACATCCCTCATAACTCTCTCCTCCAATTTCTCCATTAATTCCTTTACTGTCTCTGCGTCGCTCACTTCCAAATCCGCCCTCACCGGCTCCTTACGGTAAGCAGGAGGAGTTGGCTCACGTCTCCCGACTGACCCAACTAAACTACCCGAGAGCCCTCCCCCAAGAAATTTTTTGGTTAGACTTACGGGGTTCCAGCCTTGTTTCCGTGCTGCCTCCTCATATCGCCGCCTCTCTGCTTTCGCTGCCTCCAGCTCAGCTTTGGGACGGCGATATTCTCCCGGCTGTGCCCATGGATCTTCTCCGTCCAATATTTCCTCCCAACTCCAATAATCCTGTGTAGCAGGCCACTGCTCCAATTCACGCTGCTTGATCCTTTGGTGGGTAATTCTGTCACGATCGTGTACTGGAGAGACGGACCAAGATGCAGCGGAATAATGATACATCTTCTCTTTTTATTTAAAGAAGATGAACGAACACGACACACTTTAACAAACTATACAAAACAACAAACGACCGTGAAGCTAAATAACGTTGTGCACATACACATACAGGCTACAAACGTTCTACATAGACAATTACCCACATCACACGAAAGCCTATGGCTACCCTAAATATGGCTCCCAATCAGAGACAACAGAAATCAGCTGTCTCTAATTGGGAACTCATTCAGGTAACCATAGACTCTCCTAAACAACTAAACCAACATAGACAACGCTAGACACATGCACTACACACAAACCCATACAATACACCCAACACCCCCTTTACCATATAATCACCCAAAACCGACAAAACACAAACATTCCCCATGTCACACCCTGACCTAACTAAAATAATAAAGAAAACAAAGAATACTAAGGCCAGGGCGTGACAGCAGCTACTCTTCCTGGGGTTTATTATGGATCCCCATTAGTTCCTGTTGCCAAGGCAGCAGCTACTCTTCCTGGGGTTTATTATGGATCCCCATTAGTTCCTGTTGCCAAGGCAGCAGCTACTCTTCCTGGGGTTTATTATGAATCGCCATTAGTTCCTGCCAAGACAGCAGCTACTCTTCCTGGGGTTTATTATGGATCGCCTTTAGTTCCTGCCAAGGCAGCAGCTACTCTTCCTGGGGTTTATTATGGATCCCCATTTGTTCCTGCCAAGGCAGCAGCTACTCTTCCTGGGGTTTATTATGGATCCCCATTTGTTCCTGCCAAGGCAGCAGCTACTCGTCCTGGGGTTTATTATGGATCCCCATTAGTTCCTGTCATTGCAGCAGCTACTCTTCCTGGGGTTTATTATGGATCCCCATTGGTTCCTGCCAGGGCAGCAGCTACTCTTCCTGGGGTTTATTATGGATCCCCATTAGTTCCTGCCAAGGCAGCAGCTACTCTTCCTGTGGTTTATTATGGATCCCCATTATTTCCTGCCAAGGCAGCAGCTACTCTTCCTGGGGTTTATTATGGATCCCCATTAGTTCCTGCCAAGGCAGCAGCTACTCTTCCTGTGGTTTATTATGGATCCCCATTTGTTCCTGCCAAGGCAGCAGCTACTCGTCCTGGGGTTTATTATGGATCCCCATTAGTTCCTGTCATTGCAGCAGCTACTCTTCCTGGGGTTTATTATGGATCCCCATTTGTTCCTGCCAAGGCAGCAGCTACTCATCCTGGGGTTTATTATGGATCCCCATTAGTTCCTGCCAAGGCAGCAGCTACTCTTCCTGGGGTTTATTATGGATCCCCATTAGTTCCTGCCAAGGCAGCAGCTACTCTTCCTGGGGTTTATTATGGATCCCCATTAGTTCCTGCCAAGGCAGCAGCTACTCTTCCTGGGGTTTATTATGGATCCCCATTAGTTCCTGCCAATGCAGCAGCTACTCTTCCTGGGGTTTGTTATGGATCCCCATTAGTTCCTGCCAAAGCAGCAGCTACTCTTCCTGGGGTTTATTATGGATCCCCATTATTTCCTGCCAAGGCAGCAGCTACTCTTCCTGGGGTTTATTATGGATCCCCATTAGCTCCTGCCAAGACAGCAGCTACTCTTCCTGGGGTTTATTATGGATCCCCATTAGTTCCTGCCAAGGCAGCAGCTACTCTTCCTGGGGTGTATTATGGATCCCCATTAGTTCCTGCCAAGGCAGCAGCTACTCTTCCTGGGGTTTATTATGGATCCCCATTTGTTCCTGCCAAGGCAGCAGCTACTCTTCCTGTGGTTTATTATGGATCCCCATTAGTTCCTGCCAAGGCAGCAGCTACTCTTCCTGGGGTTTATTATGGATCGCCATTAGTTCCTGCCAAGGCAGCAGCTACTCTTCCTGGGGTTCATTATTGATCCCCATTAGTTCCTGCCAAAGCAGCAGCTACTCTTTTAAAATAAAACAGTGCATCTTATACTGTAACAGCATTACACCACTACATATCTACAACACAAAATGTATAATACCACCATACAACATAAGGTACAGTTTTATCTGTTTAAAAAAATATATGATTCTACTGCTGCCATGAGTTACCTGATGTGGAATAGAGTTCCATGTAGTCATGGCTCTATGTAGTACTGTGCATCTCCCGTAGTCTGTTCTGGACTTGGGGACTGTGAAGAGACCCTTGGTGGCATGTCTTGTGGGGTAGGCATGGGTGTCCGAGCTGTGTGCTAGTAGTTTAAACAGACAGCTTGTTGCTTTCAACATGTCGTCAATACCGCTCACAAAGACAAGCAGTGATGCAGTCAGTAGGCAGATTTCCAGTGACCCAGGTTTATTCGACAAAAGCAATGTTTTATTTGTTTGATTTCGACATGTGTAATGGAAACGGCAGATGTCAGAAACATGTTCTAAAGATAGACAAAATTTGTATTTCTTTGACGGGGGGATTTTACTTTTGTCAAACTTTCTTTATTGTGACAAATGATGATGTAAATGATGTTTTTCGAATAACTGATTATTGCCAAATCAATTTGAAGGTACGGATTTTGTAACCAGTAGAATGTTGTAACCAGTAGAATTTAGTAACCAGTAGAATTTAGTAACCAGTAGAATTTTGCAACCAGTAGAATTTTGTACCCAGTAGAATTTAGTAACCAGTAGAATTTAGTAACCAGTAGAATGTTGTAACCAGTAGAATTTTGCAACCAGTAGAATTTAGTAACCAGCAGAATTTTGTACCCAGTAGAATTTAGTAACCAGTAGAATTTAGTAACCAGTAGTGTAACGATCGTCGTCATATTCCTCCTCCTCGGATGAGGAGGAGCATGGATCAGACCAACCCGCAGCGAGGTATGTGGACATAATGATTTATTAGACAAACGACGAAACACAAAATAACACTTTAGAAAACAAAATAACAAAACGAACTAAACAGACCTAAACTTACGAACTTACATGAAACGAAGAACACACGAACAGGAACAGACAAACTGAAACAGTCCCGTGTGGTAACATGTACTGACACGGAAGACAACCACCCACAAACAAACAGTGTGAAAACACCTACCTTAATATGGCTCTCAATCAGAGGAAACGCCAAACACCTGCCTCTAATTGAGAGCCATACCAGGCAACCCATTAACCCAACATAGAAAACACATAACATAGACTACCCACCCAAACTCACGCCCTGACCAATTAAACACATACCAAACAACAGAAAACAGGTCAGGAACGTGACAAGTAGAATGTTGTAACCAGTAGAATATTGTAACCAGTAGAATGTTGTAACCAGTAGAATATTGTAACCAGTAGAATATTGTAACCAGTAGAATGTTGTAACCAGTAGAATGTTGTAACCAGTAGAATATTGTAACCAGTAGAATATTGTAACCAGTAGAATGTTGTAACCAGTAGAATATTGTAACCAGTAGAATGTTGTAACCAGTAGAATGTTGTAACCAGTAGAATATTGTAACCAGTAGAACTTTGTAACCAGTAGAATGTTGTAACCAGTAGAACTTTGTAACCAGTAGAATGTTGTAACCAGTAGAACTTTGTAACCAGTAGAATGTTGTAACCAGTAGAATGTTGTAACCAGTAGAATATTGTAACCAGTAGAACTTTGTAACCAGTAGAATGTTGTAACCAGTAGAACTTTGTAACCAGTAGAATGTTTTAACCAGTAGAATATTGTAACCAGTAGAACTTTGTAACCAGTAGAATGTTGTAACCAGTAGAATATTGTAACCAGTAGAATATTGTAACCAGTAGAATGTTGTAACCAGTCGAATGTTGTAACCAGTAGAATATTGTAACAAGTAGAACTTTGTAACCAGTAGAATATTGTAACCAGTAGAACTTTGTAACCAGTAGAATATTGTAACCAGTAGAATGTTGTAACCAGTAGAACTTTGTAACCAGTAGAACTTTGTAACCAGTAGAATATTGTAACCAGTAGAATATTGTAACCAGTAGAATGTTGTAACCAGTAGAATATTGTAACCAGTAGAATATTGTAACCAGTAGAATGTTGTAACCAGTAGAACTTTGTAACCAGTAGAATATTGTAACCAGTAGAATGTTGTAACCAGTAGAATGTTGTAACCAGTAGAACTTTGTAACCAGTAGAATGTTGTAACCAGTAGAACTTTGTAACCAGTAGAACTTTGTAACCAGTAGAATGTTGTAACCAGTAGAATGTTGTAATCAGTAGAACTTTGTAACCAGTAGAACTTTGTAACCAGTAGAATATTGTAACCAGTAGAATATTGTAACCAGTAGAATATTGTAACCAGTAGAATATTGTAACCAGTAGAGTAAAAATTAAATGTGGAGTGGGTATTTATACTTACGCGGTGACATCACAAGCATAAATATCCACTCCACATTTAATTTGATTTCTACTGGTTACAAAATCCTTTCCTTTTTATTCTATAAAAAAGAAGCAGGATTATGACTGTCTTGATTTTCAATAATGCCCGAATTGCTTCGCCTTGTTTTACCGGTTTACCGGTTTACCGGTTGATTGGTCACGTTTCACCATCCGATTATTTCAGATCCGACAGGAGTGCAAGTTTCACCATGGCACAGTATGGCGATACATTGGCACATGAGAATTATTAGAGTATGGCAAATATTAGTAAAGTATTGCATTCTATTTATGTTGGCTTTTACGTGCTACCTGAGACATGAAACAGATAGGTGGGAGGCATACAGCCTGTTGCCAATTTATTTATTTAATTTATTAATGTGCAATTTTCCTAAATGGAAAAACTTCACCTACTACATTTTTATTTTACACTGTAGTTTTTTGCGCAAAATATTTTTTTTTAGGTGTGACGTCATTTATGTCCAGTTGTTTTTCTCAAGTTCTGTTAAATTAGATGGAGGGGCGGCAGTGAACAGCAATCTTCAAGTCTTTCCACAGATTCTCAATGGGATTCAAGTCTGTGTATTGGCTGGGCAACTCAAGGACTGTCACATTATTGTTCTGAAGACGTTCCATCGTTTCTTTGGCTGTATGCTTGGGGTCATTGCCCTGTCGGAACGTAAATCTTCGCCCCCCAACTAAGGTCGTTTGCACTCTGAAGCAGGTTCTCATCAAGGATTTGCCTGTATTTGGCTCAATTCATTGTTCCCTCTAATCTTACCAGTCTACCAGTCTCTGCCGCTGAAAAGCATTCCCATAGCATGATGATGCCACCGCCATGCTTCACGATAGGGATGGTGTTAGACAGGTGATGAGCTGTGCCTGGTTTTCTACAGATATAACGCTTTGCATTGAGACCAAAGAGTTTAATTTGTCTCATCCAGATCACTGAATCTTTTGTCTTATGATCTCAGAGTCTTTCACGTCCCTTTTTGCAAACTCCAGGCGGGCTATCATGTTCCTTTATCTCAGGAGTGGCTTCCATAGGGCCATTCTCCCATGAAGCCCAGATTGGTGAAGTGCTGTAGGGACTGTAGGGTTCTCCCATCTTAGCCTAAGAATTTTTTTTTGAAATTTGCAAAAAATTCTTAAAGCATGTTTTCATGGGGTATTGTGATGTCATAATGGGGTATTGTGATGTCATAATGGGGTATTGTGTGTAGATGGGTGAGAGAAAAAAATCTATTTGATAAATTTTGAATTCAGGCTGTAACAACAACAACATGTGGAATAAGTCACAGGGGTTTGAATACTTTCTGAAGGCGCTGTAGATATAGATACTGTGAACTGTCAGAACGTTGGGAATTCACATGTACAATACTTTATATTAACAGAGTAGTGAGAGAGACAGAGACAGCGACAGAGACAGAGACAGACAGAGAGAGACAGAGACAGACACTTTCTGAAGGCTCTGTGTGTCAAATACATTTTTGGAACATTTTTCCAGTAACGATTTTTTTTCTCCCAACATAACACACCATTTTCTCTGAGTACCTCTGGAGAATATATTTAAGGCAGGCAGGGAGGGAGGCAGGGAGGGAGGGAGGGAGGCAGGGAGGGAGGGAGGGGGGCAGGAAGGGAGGGAGGCAGGGAGGGAGGGAGGCAGGCAAGGAGGCAGGGAGGGAGGCAGGGAAGGAGGCAGTGAGGGAGGCAGGGAGGCAGGGAAGGAGGCAGGGAAGGAGGCAGTGAGGGAGGCAGGGAGGCAGGGAGGGAGGCAGGGAAGGAGGCAGTGAGGGAGGCAGGGAGGCAGGGAGGGAGGAAGGCAGGGAGGGAGGCAGTGAGGGAGGCAGGGAGGCAGGGAAGGAGGCAGGGAAGGAGGCAGTGAGGGAGGCAGGGAGGCAGGGAGGGAGGCAGGGAAGGAGGCAGTGAGGGAGGCAGGGAGGCAGGGAGGGAGGAAGGCAGGGAGGGAGGGAGGGAGGCAGGCAAGGAGGCAGGGAGGGAGGCAGGGAAGGAGGCAGGGAGGGAGGCAGGGAAGGAGGCAGGGAGGGAGTCAGGGAGGCAGGCAGGGAGGCAGGGAGGGAGGAAGGCAGGGAGGGAGGGAAGGAGGCAGGCAAGGAGGCAGGGAGGGAGGCAGGGAGGGAGGAAGGCAGGGAGGGAGGGAGGGAGGCAGGCAGGGAGGGAGGCAGGGAGGCAGGCAGGGAGGGAAAGAGACAAGGTGAAGAGGGTAATCCATATTTCTTCTCCCTCGTTCCTCTCCTTTCTGAAATCAACCACAACCATCTAAAATACATGAACATGTAGAGATTTGTTTAACATGTTGACTGATGTTGACCACAGCTACAGGGATCTGTTGAAGCATGTTGCCTGATGTTGACCACAGCTACAGGGATCTGTTGAAGCATGTTGCCTGATGTTGACCACAGCTACAGGGATCTGTTGAAGCATGTTGCCTGATGTTGACCACAGCTACAGGGATCTGTTGAAGCATGTTGCCTGATGTAGACCACAGCTACAGGGATCTGTTGAAGCATGTTGCCTGATGTTGACCACAGTTACAGGGATCTGTTGAAGCATGTTGCCTGATGTTGACCACAGCTACAGGGATCTGTTGAAGCATGTTGCCTGATGTAGACCACAGCTACAGGGATCTGTTGAAGCATGTTGACTGATGTAGACCACAGCTACAGGGATCTGTTGAAGCATGTTGCCTGATGTAGACCACAGCTACAGGGATCTGTTGAAGCATGTTGCCTGATGTTGACCACAGCTACAGGGATCTGTTGAAGCATGTTGCCTGATGTTGACCACAGCTACAGGGATCTGTTGAAGCATGTTGCCTGATGTTGACCACAGCTACAGAGATCTGTTGAAGCATGTTGCCTGATGTTGACCACAGCTACAGGGATCTGTTGAAGCATGTTGCCTGATGTTGACCACAGCTACAGGGATCTGTTGAAGCATGTTGCCTGATGTTGACCACAGCTACAGGGATCTGTTGAAGCATGTTGCCTGATGTAGACCACAGCTACAGGGATCTGTTGAAGCATGTTGCCTGATGTAGACCACAGCTACAGGGATCTGTTGAAGCATGTTGCCTGATGTAGACCACAGCTACAGGGATCTGTTGAAGCATGTTGCCTGATGTTGACCACAGCTACAGGGATCTGTTGAAGCATGTTGCCTGATGTTGACCACAGCTACAGGGATCTGTTGAAGCATGTTGCCTGATGTTGACCACAGCTACAGGGATCTGTTGAAGCATGTTGCCTGATGTTGACCACAGTTACAGGGATCTGTTGAAGCATGTTGCCTGATGTTGACCACAGCTACAGGGATCTGTTGAAGCATGTTGCCTGATGTTGACCACAGCTACAGGGATCTGTTGAAGCATGTTGCCTGATGTAGACCACAGCTACAGGGATCTGTTGAAGCATGTTGCCTGATGTTGACCACAGCTACAGGGATCTGTTGAAGCATGTTGCCTGATGTAGACCACAGCTACAGAGATCTGTTGAAGCATGTTGCCTGATGTAGACCACAGCTACAGGGATCTGTTGAAGCATGTTGCCTGATGTAGACCACAGCTACAGGGATCTGTTGAAGCATGTTGCCTGATGTTGACCACAGCTACAGGGATCTGTTGAAGCATGTTGCCTGATGTAGACCACAGCTACAGGGATCTGTTGAAGCATGTTGCCTGATGTTGACCACAGCTACAGGGATCTGTTGAAGCATGTTGCCTGATGTAGACCACAGCTACAGGGATCTGTTGAAGCATGTTGCCTGATGTTGACCACAGCTACAGGGATCTGTTGAAGCATGTTGCCTGATGTAGACCACAGCTACAGGGATCTGTTGAAGCATGTTGCCTGATGTAGACCACAGCTACAGGGATCTGTTGAAGCATGTTGCCTGATGCTGACCACAGCTACAGAGATCTGTTGAAGCATGTTGCCTGATGTTGACCACAGCTACAGAGATCTGTTGAAGCATGTTGCCTGATGTAGACCACAGCTACAGGGATCTGTTGAAGCATGTTGCCTGATGCTGACCACAGCTACAGAGATCTGTTGAAGCATGTTGCCTGATGTTGACCACAGCTACAGAGATCTGTTGAAGCATGTTGCCTGATGTTGACCACAGCTACAGGGATCTGTTGAAGCATGTTGCCTGATGTTGACCACAGCTACAGGGATCTGTTGAAGCATGTTGCCTGATGTTGACCACAGCTACAGGGATCTGTTGAAGCATGTTGCCTGATGTTGACCACAGCTACAGGGATCTGTTGAAGCATGTTGCCTGATGTTGACCACAGCTACAGGGATCTGTTGAAGCATGTTGCCTGATGTTGACCACAGCTATAGAGATCTGTTGAAGCATGTTGCCTGATGTTGACCACAGCTATAGAGATCTGTTGAAGCATGTTGCCTGATGTTGACCACAGCTATAGAGATCTGTTGAAGCATGTTGCCTGATGTTGACCACAGCTATAGAGATCTGTTGAAGCATGTTGCCTGATGTTGACCACAGCTACAGAGATCTGTTGAAGCATGTTGCCTGCCATGTTGACCACAGCTACAGGGATCTGTTGAAGCATGTTGCCTGATGTAGACCACAGCTACAGGGATCTGTTGAAGCATGTTGCCTGCCATGTTGACCACAGCTACAGAGATCTGTTGAAGCATGTTGCCTGCCATGTTGACCACAGCTACAGGGATCTGTTGAAGCATGTTGCCTGATGTTGACCACAGCTATAGAGATCTGTTGAAGCATGTTGCCTGATGTTGACCACAGCTATAGAGATCTGTTGAAGCATGTTGCCTGATGTTGACCACAGCTATAGAGATCTGTTGAAGCATGTTGCCTGATGTTGACCACAGCTATAGAGATCTGTTGAAGCATGTTGCCTGATGTTGACCACAGCTATAGAGATCTGTTGAAGCATGTTGCCTGATGTTGACCACAGCTATAGAGATCTGTTGAAGCATGTTGCCTGATGTTGACCACAGCTACAGAGATCTGTTGAAGCATGTTGCCTGCCATGTTGACCACAGCTACAGGGATCTGTTGAAGCATGTTGCCTGATGTAGACCACAGCTACAGGGATCTGTTGAAGCATGTTGCCTGCCATGTTGACCACAGCTACAGAGATCTGTTGAAGCATGTTGCCTGCCATGTTGACCACAGCTACAGGGATCTGTTGAAGCATGTTGCCTGCCATGTTGACCACAGCTACAGGGATCTGTTGAAGTATGTTGACTGATGTTGACCACAGCTACAGAGATCTGTTGAAGCATGTTGCCTGATGTTGACCACAGCTACAGAGATCTGTTGAAGCATGTTGCCTGATGTAGACCACAGCTACAGAGATCTGTTGAAGCATGTTGCCTGATGTTGACCACAGCTACAGGGATCTGTTGAAGCATGTTGCCTGATGTAGACCACAGCTACAGAGATCTGTTGAAGCATGTTGCCTGATGTAGACCACAGCTACAGGGATCTGTTGAAGCATGTTGCCTGATGTAGACCACAGCTACAGGGATCTGTTGAAACATGTTGCGTGATGTAGACCACAGCTACAGAGATCTGTTGAAGCATGTTGCCTGATGTAGACCACAGCTACAGGGATCTGTTGAAGCATGTTGCCTGATGTTGACCACAGCTACAGGGATCTGTTGAAGCATGTTGCCTGATGTTGACCACAGCTACAGGGATCTGTTGAAGCATGCTGCCTGATGTAGACCACAGCTACAGGGATCTGTTGAAGCATGTTGCCTGATGTAGACCACAGCTACAGGGATCTGTTGAAGCATGTTGCCTGATGTTGACCACAGATACAGAGATCTGTTGAAGCATGTTGCCTGCCATGTTGACCACAGCTACAGGGATCTGTTGAAGCATGTTGCCTGATGTTGACCACAGCTACAGAGATCTGTTGAAGCATGTTGCCTGATGTAGACCACAGCTACAGGGATCTGTTGAAGCATGTTGCCTGATGTTGACCACAGCTACAGGGATCTGTTGAAGCATGTTGCCTGATGTTGACCACAGCTACAGGGATCTGTTGAAGCATGTTGCCTGATGTTGACCACAGCTACAGGGATCTGTTGAAGCATGTTGCCTGATGTAGACCACAGCTACAGGGATCTGTTGAAGCATGTTGCCTGATGTTGACCACAGCTACAGAGATCTGTTGAAGCATGTTGCCTGATGTAGACCACAGCTACAGGGATCTGTTGAAGCATGCTGCCTGATGTAGACCACAGCTACAGGGATCTGTTGAAGCATGTTGCCTGATGTTGACCACAGCTACAGAGATCTGTTGAAGCATGTTGCCTGATGTAGACCACAGCTACAGGGATCTGTTGAAGCATGTTGCCTGATGTAGACCACAGCTACAGGGATCTGTTGAAGCATGTTGCCTGATGTTGACCACAGCTACAGGGATCTGTTGAAGCATGTTGCCTGATGTTGACCACAGCTACAGGGATCTGTTGAAGCATGCTGCCTGATGTAGACCACAGCTACAGGGATCTGTTGAAGCATGTTGCCTGATGTAGACCACAGCTACAGGGATCTGTTGAAGCATGTTGCCTGATGTTGACCACAGCTACAGAGATCTGTTGAAGCATGTTGCCTGCCATGTTGACCACAGCTACAGGGATCTGTTGAAGCATGTTGCCTGATGTTGACCACAGCTACAGAGATCTGTTGAAGCATGTTGCCTGATGTAGACCACAGCTACAGGGATCTGTTGAAGCATGTTGCCTGATGTTGACCACAGCTACAGGGATCTGTTGAAGCATGTTGCCTGATGTTGACCACAGCTACAGGGATCTGTTGAAGCATGTTGCCTGATGTTGACCACAGCTACAGGGATCTGTTGAAGCATGTTGCCTGATGTAGACCACAGCTACAGGGATCTGTTGAAGCATGTTGCCTGATGTTGACCACAGCTACAGAGATCTGTTGAAGCATGTTGCCTGATGTAGACCACAGCTACAGGGATCTGTTGAAGCATGCTGCCTGATGTAGACCACAGCTACAGGGATCTGTTGAAGCATGTTGCCTGATGTTGACCACAGCTACAGAGATCTGTTGAAGCATGTTGCCTGATGTAGACCACAGCTACAGAGATCTGTTGAAGCATGTTGCCTGATGTTGACCACAGCTACAGAGATCTGTTGAAGCATGTTGCCTGATGTTGACCACAGCTACAGAGATCTGTTGAAGCATGTTGCCTGATGTAGACCACAGCTACAGAGATCTGTTGAAGCATGTTGCCTGATGTTGACCACAGCTACAGGGATCTGTTGAAGCATGTTGCCTGATGTTGACCACAGCTACAGGGATCTGTTGAAGCATGTTGCCTGCCATGTTGACCACAGCTACAGGGATCTGTTGAAGCATGTTGCCTGCCATGTTGACCACAGCTACAGGGATCTGTTGAAGCATGTTGCCTGATGTTGACCACAGCTACAGGGATCTGTTGAAGCATGTTGCCTGATGTTGACCACAGCTACAGAGATCTGTTGAAGCATGTTGCCTGATGTTGACCACAGCTACAGAGATCTGTTGAAGCATGTTGCCTGATGTTGACCACAGCTACAGAGATCTGTTGAAGCATGTTGCCTGATGTTGACCACAGCTACAGAGATCTGTTGAAGCATGTTGCCTGATGTAGACCACAGCTACAGGGATCTGTTGAAGCATGTTGCCTGCCATGTTGACCACAGCTACAGGGATCTGTTGAAGCATGTTGCCTGATGTTGACCACAGCTACAGGGATCTGTTGAAGCATGTTGCCTGCCATGTTGACCACAGCTACAGAGATCTGTTGAAGCATGTTGCCTGATGTTGACCACAGCTACAGGGATCTGTTGAAGCATGTTGCCTGCCATGTTGACCACAGCTACAGAGATCTGTTGAAGCATGTTGCCTGATGTTGACCACAGCTACAGGGATCTGTTGAAGCATGTTGCCTGCCATGTTGACCACAGCTACAGGGATCTGTTGAAGCATGTTGCCTGCCATGTTGACCACAGCTACAGGGATCTGTTGAAGCATGTTGCCTGATGTTGACCACAGTTACAGAGATCTGTTGAAGCATGTTGCCTGCCATGTTGACCACAGTTACAGGGATCTGTTGAAGCATGTTGCCTGATGTTGACCACAGTTACAGAGATCTGTTGAAGCATGTTGCCTGATGTTGACCACAGATACAGGGATCTGTTGAAGCATGTTGCCTGCCATGTTGACCACAGCTACAGGGATCTGTTGAAACATGTTGCCTGATGTTGACCACAGCTACAGGGATCTGTTGAAGCATGTTGCCTGATGTTGACCACAGCTACAGGGATCTGTTGAAGCATGTTGCCTGATGTTGACCACAGCTACAGGGATCTGTTGAAGCATGTTGCCTGCCATGTTGACCACAGCTACAGAGATCTGTTGAAGCATGTTGCCTGATGTTGACCACAGCTACAGAGATATGTTGAAGTATGTTGACTGATGTTGACCACAGCTACAGAGATCTGTTGAAGCATGTTGCCTGATGTTGACCACAGCTACAGAGATCTGTTGAAGCATGTTGCCTGATGTTGACCACAGCTACAGAGATCTGTTGAAGTATGTTGACTGATGTTGACCACAGCTACAGAGATCTGTTGAAGCATGTTGCCTGATGTTGACCACAGCTACAGGGATCTGTTGAAGCATGTTGCCTGCCATGTTGACCACAGCTACAGGGATCTGTTGAAGCATGTTGCCTGATGTTGACCACAGCTACAGAGATCTGTTGAAGCATGTTGCCTGATGTTGACCACAGCTACAGAGATCTGATGAAGCATGTTGCCTGATGTTGACCACAGCTACAGAGATCTGTTGAAGCATGTTGCCTGCCATGTTGACCACAGCTACAGGGATCTGTTGAAGCATGTTGCCTGATGTTGACCACAGCTACAGAGATCTGTTGAAGCATGTTGCCTGCCATGTTGACCACAGCTACAGGGATCTGTTGAAGCATGTTGCCTGCCAGGTTGACCACAGCTACAGGGATCTGTTGAAGCATGTTGCCTGATGTTGACCACAGCTACAGAGATCTGTTGAAGCATGTTGCCTGCCATGTTGACCACAGCTACAGGGATCTGTTGAAGCATGTTGCCTGATGTTGACCACAGCTACAGAGATCTGTTGAAGCATGTTGCCTGCCATGTTGACCACAGCTACAGAGATCTGTTGAAGCATGTTGCCTGCCATGTTGACCACAGCTACAGGGATCTGTTGAAGCATGTTGCCTGATGTTGACCACAGCTACAGAGATCTGTTGAAGCATGTTGCCTGCCATGTTGACCACAGCTACAGAGATCTGTTGAAGCATGTTGCCTGCCATGTTGACCACAGCTACAGGGATCTGTTGAAGCATGTTGCCTGATGTTGACCACAGATACAGGGATCTGTTGAAGCATGTTGCCTGCCATGTTGACCACAGCTACAGGGATCTGTTGAAGCATGTTGCCTGCCATGTTGACCACAGCTACAGGGATCTGTTGAAGCATGTTGCCTGCCATGTTGACCACAGCTACAGAGATCTGTTGAAGCATGTTGCCTGCCATGTTGACCACAGCTACAGGGATCTGTTGAAGCATGTTGCCTGATGTTGACCACAGCTACAGGGATCTGTTGAAGCATGTTGCCTGATGTTGACCACAGCTACAGGGATCTGTTGAAGCATGTTGCCTGATGTTGACCACAGCTACAGAGATCTGTTGAAGCATGTTGCCTGATGTTGACCACAGCTACAGGGATCTGTTGAAGCATGTTGCCTGATGTTGACCACAGCTACAGAGATCTGTTGAAGCATGTTGCCTGATGTTGACCACAGCTACAGGGATCTGTTGAAGCATGTTGCCTGATGTTGACCACAGCTACAGGGATCTGTTGAAGCATGTTGCCTGATACAGACCTCTTCTGTTATGTACCAGTGTCTCTCTGTCTCTCTCTCTCTCTCTCTCTCTCGGTCTCTCTCTCTCTCGGTCTCTCTCTCTCTGTCTCTCTCTCTGTCTCTCTCTCTCTCTGTCTCTCTCTCTCTCTCTCTCTCTCTCTCTCTCTCTCTCTCTCTCTCTCTGTCTCTCTCTCTCTCACTCTGTCTCTCTCTCTCTCTGTCTCTCTCTCTCT
>NW_026601991.1:0-28100 GCF_029448725.1 Salvelinus fontinalis
CTTGACCCACTCCACTGCGGCCCCGTGGATGTGGATGAGGGGTGTGCACCCGCCCCTGTTTCCTGTAGTCCACGATCAGCTCCTTGGTCTTGCTGACGTTGAGGGAGTTTAACCTGCTTGAGGCAGCCATCTACAGCCAGCTATAGATACTTTAACAACATTATCATATCATGTAGCTACAGTTAATATAAATAACATTATCATGTTGTGTGGTAATAGGACTTATAACAACATTATTATGCAATGTTGATGATTGTGGTACTTTTTGCTTTAGCTATGAGATCAATCATAGTGACAGCCTGAATCTTATCTTATCTTTGCCGATGTCAAAGTTTATTGACCTTCATTAATGCTGCAAAATGTCAGGCAATGTCAAATAAGACGATTGGAGTTGTATTACAACTCTGGGTCATTGAGGGCAGTAGTTTATGGTGTTTTACGAAGAGCAGTGCAGACGTTTATGGTAGTGCCTACAGTAAATGTGGATTTATTATGAAGGCAGGAGAGTGATAGTTCCCTCAGAGTAGACTCCACTGTGCAACTGTTACGGACTGTACCACTACCTGCTGGTGAAGTGGGACCGTACCACTACCTACTGGTGTAGGGTGAAGTGGGACTGGGGAGAGGTCTGTCCATAATAAAGTTCTACTCTGCCTTAACAACGCTGTCAACAAGGTAGGTCCTACAGGCCCTTGTTTTGTCGTACCTGGACTACTGTCCAGTTATGTGGTCAGATGCCACAAAGAGGGACTTACGAAAATTACAACTGGCCCAGAACAGGGCAGTACGGCTGGCCCTTAAATGTACACGGAAAGCTGATGTGTCAATCTCTCCAGGCTCAAGTAATTGGACTGGACTGATTTGAGTAGAGGAAAGATTGACTTCATCACTACTTGTATTTGTGAGAAGTGTTGACATGTTGAATGCACAGTGTTGTCTGTTTAAACTACTAGCACACAGCTCAGACACCCATGCATACCCCACCAGACATGCCACCAGAGGTCTGTTTAAACTACTAGTACACAGCTCAGACACCCATGCATACCCCACCAGACATGCCACCAGAGGTCTGTTTAAACTACTAGTACACAGCTCAGACACCCATGCATACCCCACCAGACATGCCACCAGAGGTCTCTTCAGTCCAGAACAGACTATGGGAGGAGCAAAGTACTACAAAGAGCCATGACTACATGGAACTCTATTCCACATCAAGTAACTGACGCAAGCAGTAAAATTCAATAAAATAAAGATAATACACATTCTGGAACAGCGGGGACTGTGAAGAGAGACACACACACAATAACATACTCACTATACACACACGTACACATGGATTCTGTGTTGTGGATATGTGGTAGTAGAGTAGTGGCCTGAGGGCACACACTTAATGTGTTGTGAAATGTATTTTAAAGTTTAAATTGTATTATAATGTATATTACTGCCTTCATGTTGCTGGACCCCAGAAAGGGTAGCTGCTGACTTGGCAGCAGCTAATAGGGATCCTTAGTAAATACAAATACTGGTGTATGTTGAAGTTGCCCCTAGATGCTAGTCTGGGGTCAGTTTCTCATTTTCTGTCCCACACTAATGGCTAAGGTTGGGATTGCATTGTTGGGAAGGGCCCGTAAGTAAGCATTAGTTACTCTACACCTGTTGTTTACAAAGCATTTGACAAATAACATTTGATTTTGATTTGATTGGAGGGGAAGCTCCTCCTACATATTCACCAGGGGGAAACTTCACCCCAGTGTGTACCTACTCTCTAGGTATCCTGTTGTCTCTTGTGACAGGCTAGTTACATGGGCCTACATGTTAACACGTTTCGTATCTCAATTGGGTTGAGGTCGTGTGATTATGGAAGCCAGATCATCAGATGCAGCACTCCATCACTCTCCTTCTTGGTCAAATATCCCTTACACAGCCTGGAGGTGTGTTGGGTCATTGTTGAAAAACAAATTATATTCCCACTAAGCGCAAACCAGATGGGATTGCATATCGCTGCAGAATGCTGTGGTACCCATGCTGGTTAAGTGTGCCTTGAATTCTAGTTCATTAGAGTTATCGGCCATAATCGGTGTCCAAAAATGCCGATTATCGATTGTTATGAAAACTTGAAATCGGCCCTAGTTAATCGGACATTCCGATTTTAATCGGTCAACCTCTTCTCTGGGAACAGCTCTGGTGGACATTCCTGCAGTCAGCATGCCAATTGCACACTCCCTCAAACCTTGAGACATCTATGGCATTGTGTGGTGTGACAAAACTGCACATTTTAGAGTGGCCTTTTATTGCCCCCAACACAAGGTGCACCTGTGTAATGATCATGCTGTTTACACCTGTCACGTAGATGGATTATCTTGGTAAAGGAGAAATGCTCACTAACAGGGACGTAAACGGATGTGTGCAAAAAATGAGAGCAATAAGATTTTAGGATCTTTTATTTCAGCTCATGAAACATGGGACCAACACTTTACATGTTGCGTTTTATATTTTTGTTCAGTATAGTTCATCTCCTCTGTTATCTCCTTATCTCTCCCTTGTGGTGTGTCCACCTAATCCTTCTGTCTTTGTTTTAGTAGTAGTAATATTAATAATGCCTATTTAGAGGTGAGAAAGATAGCGGTCTGTCTGTGTCTGCTACAGAGGCAAGGCCAGTGTGAGAGGTAAGCCTATTCACCCAGCCTCTCTTAGAGGATAAAGGAAGTTCATTTGAAGCATTTTCAATTCTCTTTATTGTAAAAAAAAGAAAAAGCGCTGAGCATTTTTCAATCAACACTGGCCTTCTGAGGATGACTCAACACCTCTTTTACACTTCATTTTTGTTGTCATATAGCATACGCTGTTATCCAGAGCAACTTACACAAGAAATTAGGGTTAAGTACCTTGGTCAAGGGCACACCGGCAGATTTTTTACCTTGTCGGCTCTGGGATTTGAACCAGCGACCTTTCAGTTACTGGGCCAACGTTCTTAACCAATAGGCTACCTGCCTTTTACACATTCTCCTGTTTGACCCTGAGCTTCTCAGCTTTGTCATGCGCCTTGCCTGGACCGCTAGCCTGGCAGGTAACAGCAGTATAAACTGTCTCTTGTTATTAACACCCCAGCACCACTACTTCATGCTAATGTCTTCTCTCTCCCCCAGTTTATAGACTCATTATGAGTGTGAGAACAGGCTGGCTGGCCAGATGTTATCTGGAATTCTATGAGTCAGTCAGGCATGTTGTCCAGAGGAGTGAGAGAGGAGAGGTTAACTAGGGCTGCAGGCCAGGGCTGTGGTGTGCGTTTAGCCACCTTCCTCTGTCACTGCCACAGCCCGCCCACCTGGGAAATGAGGTGGAGAGTGGCTGGGGAGTTGGGTGCTTCATGAAACCGACTCATGTCGTCAGAAGGTAAAGGGTCAACAGAGGTGTGTGTGTGTGTGTGTGTGTGTGTGTGTGTGTGTGCGGTTTATGAAGGGAAATAGGGCTGGTTAATTTCCTACAGGAAGACTAAGTGGCCAAAAAGAGCCCTTCCTCTGTTTGGCAGAGAAAGAAGGAAAGCGGGAGGTAAGGGGAGAGGTAGAGAGAGACAGGGGGAGCGAGGGAGGTAGGGAGAGAGACAGGGGGAGCGAGGGAGGTAGGGAGAGAGAGACAGGGGGAGCGAGGGAGGTAGGGAGAGAGAGACAGGGGGAACGAGGGAGGTAGGGAGAGAGAGACAGCGGGAACGAGGGAGGTAGGGAGAGAGAGACAGGGGGAACGAGGGAGGTAGGGAGAGAGAGACAGGGGGAACGAGGGAGGTAGGGAGAGAGAGACAGGGGGAACGAGGGAGGTAGGGAGAGAGAGACAGGGGGAACGAGGGAGGTAGGGAGAGAGAGACAGGGGGAACGAGGGAGGTAGGGAGAGAGAGACAGGGGGAACGAGGGAGGTAGGGAGAGAGAGACAGGGGGAACGAGGGAGGTAGGGAGAGAGAGACAGGGGGAACGAGGGAGGTAGGGAGAGAGAGACAGGGGGAACGAGGGAGGTAGGGAGAGAGAGACAGGGGGAACGAGGTAGGTAGGGAGAGAGAGACAGGGGGAACGAGGGAGGTAGGGAGAGAGAGACAGGGGAACGAGGGAGGTAGGGAGAGAGAGACAGGGGGAGCGAGGGAGGTAGGGAGAGAGTGACAGGGGGAACGAGGGAGGTAGGGAGAGAGAGACAGGGGAACGAGGGAGGTAGGGAGAGAGAGACAGGGGGAACGAGGGAGGTAGGGAGAGAGAGACAGGGGGAACGAGGGAGGTAGGGAGAGAGAGACAGGGGGAACGAGGGAGGTGGAGAGAGAGACAGGGGGAACGAGGGAGGTAGGGAGAGAGAGACAGGGGGAACGAGGGAGGTAGGGAGAGAGAGACAGGGGGAACGAGGGAGGTAGGGAGAGAGAGACAGGGGGAACGAGGGAGGTAGGGAGAGAGAGACAGGGGGAACGAGGGAGGTAGGGAGAGAGAGACAGGGGGAACGAGGGAGGTAGGGAGAGAGAGACAGGGGGAACGAGGGAGGTAGGGAGAGAGAGACAGGGGGAACGAGGGAGGTAGGGAGAGAGAGACAGGGGGAACGAGGGAGGTAGGGAGAGAGAGACAGGGGGAACGAGGGAGGTAGGGAGAGAGAGACAGGGGGAACGAGGGAGGTAGGGAGAGAGAGACAGGGGGAACGAGGGAGGTAGGGAGAGAGAGACAGGGGGAACGAGGGAGGTAGGGAGAGAGAGACAGGGGGAACGAGGGAGGTAGGGAGAGAGAGACAGGGGGAACGAGGGAGGTAGGGAGAGAGAGACAGGGGGAACGAGGGAGGTAGGGAGAGAGAGACAGGGGGAACGAGGGAGGTAGGGAGAGAGAGACAGGGGGAACGAGGGAGGTAGGGAGAGAGAGACAGGGGGAACGAGGGAGGTAGGGAGGGGGAACGAGGGAGGTAGGGAGGGGGAACGAGGGAGGTAGGGAGGGGGAACGAGGGAGGTAGGGAGGGGGAACGAGGGAGGTAGGGAGGGGGAACGAGGGAGGTAGGGAGGGGGAACGAGGGAGGTAGGGAGGGGGAACGAGGGAGGTAGAGAGGGGGAACGAGGGAGGTAGAGAGGGGGAACGAGGGAGGTAGAGAGGGGGAACGAGGGAGGTAGAGAGAGAGACACAGGGGGAACGAGGGTGGTAGAGAGAGAGAGACAGGGGGAACGAGGGAGGTGGAGAGACAGGGGGAACGAGGGAGGTAGACAGGGGGAACGAGGGAGGTAGAGAGGGGGAACGAGGGAGGTAGAGAGAGAGGGGGACCGCAGTAGAGCGAGCGAGGGATGTAGAGAGAGAAGGAGAACGAGAGGAAGAGGGAGAGAGACGTGTCTGTGTTCCTGGCTGGGGCTTTAAAGTGCATCTAAATTGAGTCTTTTGTTGCCTGACATTCTCAGGTACCATGGATACAGGTCAGCGGGGACCAAAGCCTCTCCAACAACCCTCTGTTAACACTATTAACCGTCAGACCACCTGAATGAATGAGATGTCCAGTGTTCCTTCTCTGAAGCATTCAAATCTTCTCCTGTTATCATAATATCACCATCCTATTGAAGATAGTTTTACCATAATGAATAGGGCTGGGAATTGCCAGGGACTCGCAATACAATATTATCACGATACTTAGGTGCCGATAAGATATGTATTGCGATTGTCACAATTCTATATATTTTGCAATTTGATAATGTGATTTTGTGATTTGATGTTCTAAACATGTTGCTCACTATAGAGTGTCTGCTGCAGAGAGACAAGAGAGCATGAGAACGAGTTTTGATCAGTCAGGGATATAGAAGTGCTGAAAAAACGATGACTCACTATTTAAAAAGAAGATTGAAAACAAGCTATAGGAAGAAAAAGACGGGTGTTTTGGTGCAGGTACAGCCGACTAGCGCTAGCTAACGCTACCTACTGTAGCATAAATAAATACATTTATTATACAGTACATGTCAAAAGTTTGGACACCTACTAATTGAAGGGTTGTTTAAAAAATATATATATATTTTCTACATTGTAGAATAATAGTGAAGACCTCAAAACTATGAAATAACAAATATGGAATCAAGTAGTAACCAAAAAAGTGTTAAACAAATCAAAATACATTTTATATTTGAGATTCTTCAAATTAGCCACCCTTTGACTTGATGACAGCTTTGTTTACTCTTGGCTTTCTCTCAACCAGCTTCACCTGGAATTATTTTCCAACAGTCTTGGAGTTCCCACATATTCTGAGCACTTGTTGGCTGCTTTTCCTTCACTCTGTGGTCCAACTCATCCCAAACCATCTCAATTGGGTTGAGGTCAGGTGATTGTGGAGGCCAGGTCATCTGATGCAGCACTCCATAACTCTCCTTCTTGGTCAAATAGCCCTTACACAACCTGCAGGTGTGTTGGGTCATTGTCCTGGTGGAAAACAAATGACAGTCCCACTAAGCGCAAACCAGATTGGATGGCGTATTGCTGCAGAATGCTGTGGTAGCTATGCTGGTTAAGTGTGCCTTGAATTCTAAATAAATCACAGACAGTGTCACCAGCAAAGCACCCACACATCATCACACCTCCTCCATGCTTCACGGTGGGAACCACACATGCGGAGATTATCCATTCATGTACTCTGCGTCTCACAAAGACACGGCGGTTGGAACCAAAAATCTCACATTTGGATTCATCAAAACAAAGGACAGATTTCCACCGGTTTAATATCCCTTACTCATGTTTCTTGGCCCAAGCAAGTCTCTTCTTCTTATTGGTGTCCTTTAGTAGTGGTTTCTTTGCATCAATTCAACCATGAAGGCCTGATTCACACAGTCTTCTCTGAACTGTTGATGTTGAGATTGTCTGTTACTTGAACTCTGTGAAGCATTTATTTGGGCTGTAATTTCTGAGGCTGTTAACTCGAATGAACTTACCCTCTGCAGCAGAAATGACTCTGGGTCTTCCTTTCCTGTGGCGGTCCTCATGAGAGCCGGTTTCATCATAGCACTTGATGGTTATTGCGACAGCACTTGAAGAAACATTCAAAGTTCTTGACATTTTCAGCATTTAAAAATGCTTTAACCTTCATGTCTTAAAGTAATGATGTACTGCCCTTTTCTCTTTGCTTATTTGAGCTGTTATTCCCATAATATGGACTTGATCTTTTACCAAATAGAGCTATCTTCTGTATACCCACCCTACCTTGTCACAACACAACTGATTGGCTCAAATGTATTAAGAAGGAAAGAAATTCCACAAATTAACTTTTAACAAGGCACACCTGTTAATTGAGATGTATTCCAAGTGACTACCTCTTGAAGCTGTGCCAAGAGTGTGCAAAACTGTCAAAGGCAAAGGGTGGCTACTTTGAAGAATCTCAAATAGATTTTGAATATAACACTTTTTTTGGTTACTACATGATTCCATATGTGTTATTTCATAGTTTTGATGTCTTCACTATTATTCTACAATGTAGAAAATAGTAAAAATAATGAGAAACCATTGAATGAGTAGGTGTACTGTATATAGGCCTATACATATAATTGTTTTTACAAATCGATACTTGAGTCAAATATCTATATAATATTGCAATATGTAACTGTATATATTCCCCCCCCATCACTAATAATGAACAGAGCTAGCCTTGTGAAACCAGTTTGATCTCGCGATCGCTTACATTCTGTTTCACTTCACGTCAACATGAACACAGCGGACAGTCTGCTTGACCAGGCTACACCAGATTTGAATAGCAGTAATGCCATTGACCAGAGAGTTGGGCCTAGTTTCAGTGGGAAGTGAGTCGTTCCCAGTGACTATTAGTTGTCTAGTAATGGTAAGCGTTACCAAGTCGTCTGGTAAGCCTTCCCAAGTCGTCCTGTAAGTACCTAACCTGTGGTCCCTGTGTATATAGCGGAGGTGGTTAGTTGAGTGAAACATGCTCACGTGACGAGTGAGACTGTCTCAGCAGGTGGTCTGAAGAAGATATAAATTACTGAGGCCTCTACCATCCTGCCCCTCTCTCTCTCTCTCTCTCGGGTAATAAGCAGTGTGTCTCAGACACATTCATCAGCCCTCTGAGTGTCTCTGTCTTACAGATTAACTCCTATTTACAGTTCGAGTAACACAAGAGGTTTCTCTCTACTGCTCACTGATCGCTCAGCTTTTAACAGACACGGATTTGCAATTTTCCATCACCTTTTAGACTTTGAGACCGGAGTGATTATGTGGTGAGGGACATAGAGCGAGAGAGAGGAAGATATAGAGATGGTATCTGTGGTGATCTGTTGAGGCTGGTCTGCAGTGCTGGTGTGGTTGGTTGGTCAGGAGATGTGTGAAGGTTATTTGGTATGTTCCTGTACTCAGCCCTTAAACACTACCGCGATGAAGAAGAAGACAACTTCCAGGTAGACAACCTGTTTATCTGTGTTTTAGAACTTCTGTTGTTCCAGAACCTCTGTCCTACCTGTGTTTTAGAACTTCTGTTGTTCCAGAACTTCTGTTCTACCTGTGTTTTAGAACTTCTGTTGTTCCAGAACTTCTGTTCTACCTGTGTTTTAGAACTTCTGTTGTTCCAGAACTTCTGTCCTACCTGTGTTTTAGAACTTCTGTTGTTCCAGAACTTCTGTCCTACCTGTGTTTTAGATCTTCTGGTCTTCTAGCTCCTGTTTTAGAATTCTGTTCTACTTCTGTTCTAGAGCTTTTGTTGTGCCACTGCTGAGTTACAACTTCCATTTGACCTTTGCTCGAGAACTTCAGTTCTCCTAGCTCTGTTTCTGAAACGCCTGTTGTCCTAAAACTGTTTCTAGCTGGTATGTTCTTTCACTGTGGGAAGACAACAGGGCTAGTAGGCCTCTTCAAACCTGGTCATTCCCAGTGTTGTGTAATCTCAGCTCTCTGCCAGTGAACCACTGTACCCAGTACTTCTGGTTAGGAGGAGGTGAAGAATTTCAGCCTGTTCCTTTGTGAAGGGAAGGATTATTGGTGCTAATCGTCTGTGAGGCCCTGTGTTGTTTAGAACCAGGAACAAAAAGCTATCGGAACGACGGAACCCTGAAAATTAATTGAAAATTCTTCTGACATAAAGCCCTCGCTCTCGCTGGACGCTCGGCCGCCTGTCTCAGGAGAGTGAGAGAGTTTGTGGTGGTGAACGGACCGCTGCTGTTCACACACACACACACACACACACACACACACACACACACACACACACACACACACACACACACACACACACACACTGCTGTCCCCTTGGCGGCACTAGCAGCTCTGGTCTAATACACAGCAGTATTTAGTCTGACTGCATTTATTAGTTTATCAATCAGAGTACTGAGCCTCCTGGATTAGGGGGTCACTTGGAGCTCCTGGCTAGCTAGTTTGGGGTGCCCCTGAGGGGAACTCGGCTCTGTGGTTACTGGTTAGTTACCACAGCAAACATTGATTGGACTGCCTGTAACTGGGAAAATATTATCTTCTATTATTTTTTGTTGACATGAGTTCAAATTGTATGTATGTATGTACAGTCGTGGCCAAAAGTTTAGAATGACACAAATATTAATTTTCACAAAGTCTGCTGCCTCAGTTTGTATGATGGCAATTTGCATATACTCCAGAATGTTATGAAGAATGATAAGATGAATTGCAATTAATTGCAACGTCCCTCTTTGCCATGCAAATTAACTGAATCCCAAAAACACATTTCCACTGCATTTCAGCCCTGCCACAAAAGGACCAGCTGACCTCATGTCAGTGATTCTTTCGTTAACACAGGTGTGAGTGTTGACGAGGACAAGGCTGGAGATCACTCTGTCATGCTGATTGAGTTCGAATAACAGACTGGAAGCTTCAAAAGGAGGGTGGTGCTTGGAATCATTGTTCTTCCTCTGTCAATCATGGAAGGAAACACGTGCCGTCATCATTGCTTTGCACAAAAATGGCTTCTCCCAACCATCCAGGAACAGTTTGGTGACGAACAATGCCTTTTCCAGCATGATGGAGCACCTTGCCATAAGGCAAAAGTGATAACTAAGTGGCCCGGGGAACAAAACATTGATATTTTGGGTCCATGGCCAGGAAACTCCCCAGACCTTAATCCCATTGAGAACTTGTGGTCAATCCTCAAGAGGCAGGTGGACAAACAAAAAAAACACAAATTCTGACAAACTCCAAGCATTGATTATGCAAGAATGGACTGCCATCAGTCAGGATGTGGCCCAGAAGTTAATTGACAGCATGCCAGGGAGGATTACAGAGGTCTTGAAAAAGAAGGGTCAACACTGCAAATATTGACTTTTTGCATCAACTTCATGTAATTGTCAATAAAAGCCTTTGACATGTATGAAATGCTTGTAATTATACTTCAGTATTCCATAGTAACATCTGACAAAAATATCTAAAGACACTGAAGCAGCAAACTTTGTGGAAATTAATATTTGTGTCATTCTCAAAACTTTTGGACATGCAGTATGTATGTTGAATGTTCAGGGTAAGTCAATTAAGCAACCAAGTAGACCAGCTACAGCCCCGTTTGAACTGTACATTGGCCCATGGTTTCCCTACTATAGTGATCTCTGATACAGGGAGCCAGTTTGTACCGTTGTGATTCATTATATTTCTGTCTCCTTTCTCCACAGTCCCAGAAATCCTGGATAGAAAGCACTTTCACCAAGAGGGAATGTGTCCACATACTTCCAGTGTCGAAAGACCCCCACAGGTATCAATCAATCAAATGTATTTCTAAAGCCCTTTTTACATCAGCCGATGTCACAAAGTGCTGTACAGAAACCCAGCCTAAAACCCCAAACAGCAAGCAATGCAGATGGAGAAGCACGGTGGCTAGGAAAAACTCCCTAGAAAGGCAGGAACCTAGGAAGAAACCTAGAGGAACCCGGCTCTGAGGGGGGGGCAGTCCTCTTCTGGCTGTGCTGGGTGGAGATTATAACAGAACATGGCCATTAAGGCCAGAACCTAGGAAGAAACCTAGAGAGGAACCAGGCTATGAGGGGTGGCCAGTCCTCTTCTGGCTGTGCCGGGTGGAGATTATAACAGAACATGGCCAAGATGTTCAAACGTTCATAGATGACCAGCAGGGTCAAATAATAATAATCACAGTGGTTGTAGCAGGTGCAACAGGTCAGCACCTCAGGAGTAAATGTCAGTTGGCTTTTCATAGCCAATCATAGAGAGAGAGTGGAATACAGCAGGTCCGGGACAAGGTATCACGTCCGGTGAACAGGTCAGGCTTCCATAGACACAAGTAGAACAGTTGAAACTGGAGCAGCAGCAGGTGGACTGGGGACAGCAAGGAGTCATCAGGCCATGTAGTCCTGAGGCATGGTCCTAGGACTCTGGTCCTCCAAGAGGAGAGGGTTAGAGGGCGCATACTTAAATTCACACAGGACACCGGATAAGACAGGAGAAATACTGCAGATATGACAGAGTATGTCTGTCTGTCTGTTTCTCTCTTTCTCCGTCTGTCTCTCACATGTATCTCTCTCTCCCGTCCCTCCATCCTTGAGTCTTTATTACCTGCATGGTGGGGTTAGTACACTGCCATCTGTAATTACACTGAGTGGGTCAGTAAAGGCCAGAAGGTGAAACTTAACCACTACTGTAGTAAGTAAGATTTGGTGTTAGGGCAGGGTGTAGCTCAACTACTAGGTTATCCTCCAACAGTCAGCCAGCCAGCCAGCCAAGGGCGTAACTTTGTGTTGGATATTGGAAGGGTCAGGGTCAATTGGTTCCAGTGTCAACAACCCTCTACAGGGGGTCCGGGGGCTTGGGAGATTTTATTTTATTTGCTGTGAAATGGTTGTTTCTGTTGACTTTCTAAGGGAAAATGCATCTAAAAAGAAATCCTGATCATTTGGTCAATATACCCCAATCACAACTGCAAAAATCAATATTTTTCTATATTACTTTAACCGTGTTCCTACTCTTAACAGTTAACAAAAAGTCACCACCACACCCATTATTTAACTACATTTGAAAGTCAAAGCCCATTATTCTATTTGTGTACCCTTCGCCACGCTTGGCTAGTACATGGTCTTGAATAACTAATTTCTTATACCCAACTAACTTTAAAGCAGTCGAGTCCAGAAACTTTTTACACGATTTAATTGCAGTATTAATTCATTAAATAATTCAGTGACAGTTGGAAATGTAACTCTTCAATATGGATCAAACATTAGACTTCAAATAAACCAATCAGTATGGAGTCATTCTCAAGCAATAGACTTCAAAATAAATCAAATCAAATTGTATTTGTCACATGCGCCGAATACAACAGGTGTAGTAGACCTTACAGTGAAATGCTGAATACAACAGGTGTAGTAGACCTTACAGTGAAATGCTGAATACAACAGGTGTAGTCGACCTTACAGTGAAATGCTGAATACAACAGGTGTAGTCGACCTTACAGTGAAATGCTGAATACAACAGGTGTAGTAGACCTTACAGTGAAATGCTGAATACAACAGGTGTAGTAGACCTTACAGTGAAATGCTGAATACAACAGGTGTAGTCGACCTTACAGTGAAATGCTGAATACAACAGGTGTAGTCGACCTTACAGTGAAATGCTGAATACAACAGGTGTAGTAGACCTTAAAGTGAAATGCTGAATAGAACAGGTGTAGTAGAGCTTACAGTGAAATGCTGAATACAACAGGTGTAGTAGACCTTACAGTGAAATGCTGAATACAACAGGTGTAGTAGACCTTACAGTGAAATGCTGAATACAACAGGTGGAGTAGACCTTACAGTGAAATGCTGAATACAACGGGTGTAGTAGACCTTACAGTGAAATGCTGAATACAACGGGTGTAGTAAACCTTACAGTGAAATGCTGAATACAACAGGTGTAGTAGACCTTACAGTGAAATGCTGAATAGAACAGGTGTAGTAGACCTTACAGTGAAATGCTGAATACAACAGGTGTAGTAGACCTTACAGTGAAATGCTGAATACAACAGGTGTAGTAGACCTTACAGTGAAATGCTGAATACAACAGGTGTAGTAGACCTTACAGTGAAATGCTGAATACAACAGGTGTAGTAAACCTTACAGTGAAATGCTGAATACAACAGGTGGAGTAGACCTTACAGTGAAATGCTGAATACAACGGGCGTAGTAGACCTTACAGGGAAATGCTGAATACAACAGGTGTAGTAGACCTTACAGTGAAATGCTGAATACAACAGGTGGAGTAGACCTTACAGTGAAATGCTGAATACAACAGGTGTAGTAGACCTTACAGTGAAATGCTGAATACAACAGGTGTAAACCTTACAGTGAAATGCTGAATACAACAGGTGTAGTAGACCTTACAATGAAATGCTGAATACAACAGGTGTAGTAGACCTTACAGTGAAATGCTGAATACAACAGGTGTAGTAGACCTTACAGTGAAATGCTGAATACAACAGGTGTAAACCTTACAGTGAAATGCTGAATACAACGGGTGTAGTAGACCTTACAGTGAAATGCTGAATACAACGGGTGTAGTAGACCTTACAGTGAAATGCTGAATACAACGGGTGTAGTAGACCTTACAGTGAAATGCTGAATACAACAGGTGTAGTAGACCTTACAGTGAAATGCTGAATACAACAGGTGGAGTAGACCTTACAGTGAAATGCTGAATACAACAGGTGTAGTAGACCTTACAGTGAAATGCTGAATACAACAGGTGTAGTCGACCTTACAGTGAAATGCTGAATACAACAGGTGTAGTAGACCTTACAGTGAAATGCTGAATACAACAGGTGTAGTAAACCTTACAGTGAAATGCTGAATACAACAGGTGTAGTAGACCTTACAGTGAAATGCTGAATACAACAGGTGTAAACCTTACAGTGAAATGCTGAATACAACGGGTGTAGTAGACCTTACAGTGAAATGCTGAATACAACAGGTGTAGTAGACCTTACAGTGAAATGCTGAATACAACAGGTGTAGTAGACCTTACAGTGAAATGCTGAATACAACAGGTGTAGTAGACCTTACAGTGAAATGCTGAATACAACAGGTGTAGTAGACCTTACAGTGAAATGCTGAATACAACGGGTGTAGTAGACCTTACAGTGAAATGCTGAATACAACGGGTGTAGTAGACCTTACAGTGAAATGCTGAATACAACAGGTGTAGTAGACCTTACAGTGAAATGCTGAATACAACAGGTGTAGTAGACCTTACAGTGAAATGCTGAATACAACAGGTGTAGTAGACCTTACAGTGAAATGCTGAATACAACAGGTGTAGTAGACCTTACAGTGAAATGCTGAATACAACAGGTGTAGTAGACCTTACAGTGAAATGCTGAATACAACGGGTGTAGTAGACCTTACAGTGAAATGCTGAATACAACGGGTGTAGTAGACCTTACAGTGAAATGCTTACTTAACCAACACAACAAATAATTAAAGAGCAGCAGTAAATAACAATAGTGGGGCTATATACAGGGGCTACTGGTTCAGAGTCAATGTGCGGGGGCACCGGTGACGAGGTAATTATGTACATGCAGGTAGGGTTATTAAAGTGGCTATGCATAGATAATAACAGAGAGTAACAGCATCGGGGGGAGGGGTGCAAAACAGTATTCAAAATAAACCAATCAGTATGGTGTCATTCTCAAGCAATAGACTTCAAAAATACTTAACATTGTCGTTCACCATCAAGTAAAACACATACCCTTTGAATAACCGGTTGCAACCTTGTATACATATAGTGGTACAGAGAGGGTACGTATAGTGGTACAGAGAGGGTACATATAGTGGTACAGAGAGGGTACATATAGTGGTACAGAGAGGGTACATATAGTGGTACAGAGAGGGTACATATAGTGGTACATATAGTGGTACAGAGAGGGTACATATAGTGGTAGAGAGAGGGTACATATAGTGGTAGAGAGAGGGTATATATAGTGGTACAGAGAGGGTACATATAGTGGTACAGAGAGGGTACATATAGTGGTACAGAGAGGGTACATATAGTGGTACAGAGAGGGTACATATAGTGGTACATATAGTGGTACAGAGAGGGTTCATATAGTGGTAGAGAGAGGGTATATATAGTGGTAGAGAGAGGGTACATATAGTGGTACAGAGAGGGTACATATAGTGGTACAGAGAGGGTACATATAGTGGTACATATAGTGGTACATATAGTGGTACATATAGTGGTACATATAGTGGTACAGAGAGGGTTCATATAGTGGTACAGAGAGGGTACATATAGTGGTACAGAGAGAGGGTACATATAGTGGTACAGAGAGGGTACATATAGTGGTAGAGAGAGGGTACATATAGTGGTAGAGAGAGGGTACATATAGTGGTAGAGAGAGGGTACATATAGTGGTACAGAGAGGGTACATATAGTGGTACAGAGAGGGTACATATAGTGGTACAGAGAGGGTACATATAGTGGTACATATAGTGGTACATATAGTGGTACAGAGAGGGTTCATATAGTGGTACAGAGAGGGTACATATAGTGGTACAGAGAGGGTACATATAGTGGTACAGAGAGGGTACATATAGTGGTACATATAGCGGTACAGAGAGGGTACATATAGCGGTACAGAGAGGGTACATATAGTGGTACATATAGCGGTACAGAGAGGGTACATATAGCGGTACAGAGAGGGTACATATAGCGGTACATATAGCGGTACAGAGAGGGTACATATAGCGGTACAGAGAGGGTACATATAGCGGTACAGAGAGGGTACATATCTTCACTCTCAATCCACTTCAATGTCCCAAATACCTGTTTATGCCCGTCACTGACGGGTATATTGTTTTCCTATCTATGGTATCCGGCTTCTCCTGGTGGATCGGACAGACGGCAACATGGTGCTTTGTGTCATTGTTGATCACAGCCACATCTTCAACCTCCATGACAACCAAATAAAATCACAATGCCGACAACAACATTTGGGCTACAGTCAGGAAAGATGAGCTGAACCGATAGTGATGTAAATAGCTGTGCAACGTGTTTTATCAGACTGCCTTATAACTCAAATTCCAAATGTTTCCGTGATGTCCTGTTCATCCTCACCATGTGCCTCAACATGGGTGGTGCTCTCCCTCTCTACTGACTGTCTCTGATCCCTGGCATGACAACCAAATGAAATCAGAATGCAGGCAGCAGTCATTTTGTTATAGCACTTGGGCTATAGTCAGCAAAGATGAGGAGTTGAACTGATAGTGCCTTATAACTCATTCTCACCTGATGACCTGTTCGTCCTCTCCCTGCCTCAGCATGGGGGGATGCTCCCTCTCTCTGTTGCCTGTCTTTGAACCCTGCCATAATCATATGACAAAAATGTCTGGCCTTAATGATGGGGTTACCCCATTAAGACGAATTAAATTCTGCTTTTATTAGCTAAATGATTGATTTACTGTCTGGCAATAAGTATAGCTAGCTAGCTAACTGCATACTACCAGTATATTGTGAATTGTACAGTGTAGATAGCTATGTAGCCATTCATTTACTTAGTCTACTGCACTCCTTCAATCTTACGTCCTGCACTTTTCTCCTCTTTTGTATTGGCACCTCCATTAAGCTACTTTTTCACTAGGGTGACCACTGACTCACTGAGTGCTGCTCATCTGAAACTGCAGTTAGAAAGATAAAAGGGAAGATCAAGATACTGTGCTAGCTTGCTAACGTTAGCCTAGCTAAAATAGCCAACCTAGCATTGCATCACTTGGTATAAAACAGTTTTATACTATCTCATCACCAATAGTTTGCTAAATACACAACAACATAGGACTACATTTTATAAAATGTTCATGAACTTTTACTCGTTTTAAACTTTCAAAACATTTATACATTGGAGCGCTCGTGAATATAGCTTCCCAGGGTTCAAGACTAATCTTGATTCTGGAGTGGCACAGGAGACCGTGTCTTCCACCACCATCAACAAAGCACCAAATTATGGAATTTGCAAACAGCACAAAGAGAGAGAGGTAGTGCATGCTGCTGAACTGTTGCTGCAGGGCTGCTGCCTCTGGGGACCGGGCGCAACCAAAAGCCTTTGTTAAAATGAGGAGCAGGTGTTGTTTTCTATGTTTATAATCTGACAGTATAATATGATGGTCTGACGTGTAGGCTAGGCTATGTGTGTTGTGTTTAAGGCTTGTATGAACTTGAAGGTCTCCTGCCACTTAGTACTGTAGTATTTCCTACTTGAACTTGCTGGAATGTGACATTGCAGTGCTGGAATTCTACAGAGGTCCCGTTTGTACACTTTTCACTCTACTGAACCATGCTGGCCTGGTTACAATGCTGCAACTGTGTTGGGAAAGACAATCTGAAAAGAAAAATCCAAGTAAGCAGAGTACGGTTTGGGTTCGAGAAAGTGTGAAAAGGGTGCTAGTGTGTGGTAGGTTACAGTCATTCAGTTCACGTCTACTGGACAGCTAGACACTCAAATAAGTCGTCTCTCTTCAAAACAGTTATTTTATTGTGAAGTACTAACAAAGGATTTCAGACTGGCTATTTTTCCCGATATGACATCAATCGTTGCCAGTTTGCCCTCAGTGACACGGATTCCATCCCCACACTCTAAAAGTAGTGGTTCCCAACCTGGTGTGTCTTGAGGAACTTAGGTGTGCCGGGAAGCTTTTTCTAATCATGATTTGAAAAAAATTGAACACTTAGTTAAAAGTGACCAGTGGAATGCACATGGGAGCAGTGGCAGTCAGATAACACACTAAATGGCACATGGGAGCAGTGGCAGTCCGATAACGCACTAAATGGCACATGGGAGCAGTGGCAGTCAGATAACACACTAAATGGCACATGGGAGCAGTGGCAGTCAGATAACACACTAAATGGCACATGGGAGCAGTGGCAGTCAGATAACACACTAAATGGCACATGGGAGCAGTGGCAGTCAGATAACACACTAAATGGCACATGGGAGCAGTGGCAGTCAGATAACACACTAAATGGCACATGGGAGCAGTGGCAGTCAGATAACACACTAAATGGCACATGGTTACATCTGTATCCTTGTTTCAAGTCGTGTGCTCAGGCTGTTACATTTGTATCGTTTGAAAACCATTCGCACAGGCAAGTTTGATTAGGCTTAACCAGAGTCATTTATGTCTTAATATATGGCTCTGAACTTAGCTATGCCACCGCCTCTGCCATAGAACCAAATGGATCATGGCTTTGTGTCTGTGGTTGCACCTTTTACAATGTAGAAAACCGCTCATCTGTTGCCAAAACCATTCAAAACGAAATACCTATTTTACCGGAACTACATTTTCTTATTTCTGGCGCAGGTTGCGGGACGCTCTTTAAACGGGTGCACACTAAAATTAACCATCCTTAGTGAGGAACTATCAAAACTATGAAAATATTTCAAATAAACCCAAATGTATTAAAAAAAAGGTTTTCACAGAAAATAAACAGCTATTTTTAGTTCTCAACAGAGATGTTAGATTGGGTTCAAGTCCGTGCTCTGGCTGGGCCACTCGAGGACATTCAAAGACTTTTCCCGAAGCCACTCCCGCGTTGTCTTGGCTGTATGCTTAGGGCCGTTGTCCTGTTGGAAGGTGAATCTTTGCCCCAGTCTGAGATCCTGCTCCAGAGCGCTCAGGACTTCATCAAGGAGCTCTCTGTCCTTCTGGAAGGTTCTCCCATCTCTACAGAAGAACTCCAGAGCTCTGAGTGGAAACATCTAGGAGCAAAAACAGCTTAGCTGCGAAGTGGTAGGCCACACAAGCTCACAGAACGGGACCACCGAGTGTGTAGCATGTAAAAATCATCTGTCCTCTGTTGCAACACTCCCTACTGAGTTCCAAACTGCCTCTGGAAGCAACGTCAGCACAAGGACTGTAAGTCGGATTTCCATGGTCGAGCAGCAGCACACAAGCTTAAGATCACCATGCGCAATGCCAAGCATCGGCAGGAGTGGTGTGAAGTTCGCCACCATTGGACTCTGGAGCAGTGGAAACGCGTTCTCTGGAGTGATGAATCACGCTTCACTATAAGTCCCACGGACAAAGCTGGGTTGCAAAAGCATTACAGGTGAAGTTGGAAAAGCATTACAGGTGAAGCTGGTTAAGAGAACGCCAAGAGTGTGCAAAGCTGTCATCAAGGCAAAGGGTGGCTACTTTGAAGAATCTCAAATCTAAAATAAATGTTTATTTGTTCAACACTTTTTTGGTTTCTACATGATTCCATATGTGTTATTTCATAGTTTTGATGTCATCACTATTATTCTACAATATAGTAGAAAATAGTAAAAATAAAGAAAAACCTTTTGAATGAGTAGGTGTTCTAAAACTTTTGAACAGTAGTGTATGTATAATACTTATATTTTACTTCATAGTCTAATGTGAAGATTTTTGTTGATGTTGTTTCAGATGCCTTCCAGGATGTCAGATCTGCCAGCAGTTGGTGAGGTGAGTCTTTGGCCCTATTCTGGTCTCTCAGACAGACATGAGCCCAGTCCTTGACTCAAGACCCTGGGACCTCCTCAATTCAACCAACCTCTTCTAAAATTCTGTATTGACATAAACAATAACTGGTATTAAAGTTCTGTGTGGAAGTGTAGCCTAGTCTATTGCACTCCACGCCTATGGTTCTTCACTGTATATAGTACTGTATCAGTGGCGGTCGGTGTCGTTTTAAGATGAGGAAGGACGATTTTTACAATATTTTTATGAGCATGCCGTTATTTCTGTTACAGCATATTTGATGACTGTCATTCATATGCCATTCACCCAACTCAATGTAACATAGTTTAGGTTACTACATGATACTCAAATTGTCCCTATACCCATCATGAGGTTGTTACAACCTATCTTATGAATGAAAGTTTACAATGTACAACAGGTCGAGAGAAAAATTTGAGTAATCAAGGTGACACACAGTGTCTCATTCAATACCGCCTTGCACAATCTTGCCTGCATCTAGCTGATCTAGTGTGTAACTGTAATCATTAGTCCAATAGTTGCAAACGAGAGTTTCTATTGGACAAATGAATGTATGTGTATCCCCGTTACGTTTGCTCCAGTTTAAGAAAGTTTTTTGGCGGAATGAATACACCCCTGATCACACGCAAATACAGTTCACTTTCATAGCAGCCACATACAAATAGCATGATCACTTTGCTCGTTAATTCCTTCTCAAATCTATGCGCTTTCTTCCGCTCACCTTTTCCCTTCATTTGTGGGCTTCAGTGCACAACGCATCAGCTGTCTGTGACCAGGCGAAAAAACCTTTCCATGCCAAACCTTTATATCATAACCGCTAACCTCTACACATAGCCTACGTCGTTGTCACCATATTAGCCAATGTCAGTCAACATAGTCCTCTGGAAGTTGTCATAATTACTGTGTAAGTCTATGGAAGGGAGTGAGAACCTTGAGAATCCTAGGTTTTGTATTGAAGTCAATGTACTCAGAGGAGGACGGAAACTAGCTGTCCTCCGGCTACACCATGGTGCTACACTACAGAGTGCTGCTGAGGCTACTGTAGACCTTCATCGCAAAACAGTGTGTTTTAATCAATTATTTTGTGACACGTGAATATATTTAGTATAGTTTTATCTAAAAAGGATATCATTACTATTTTTTTTATTCACTGAGGATGGTCCTCCCCTTCCTCCTCTAAGGAGCCCTCACTGTACTGTATATAGTAACCCACTGTATATTACGGTGTATATAGTACTCCACTGTATATAATACTCCACTGTAAAGTATTGTGTATATAGTACTCCACTTTATAAAGTACTGTATATAGTACAGTACTACACCCCGGTCCTGAAAAGAAACCATTACCTTCCAGGCTTTGTGTGTCAGGAGGAACACATCATCCCTCTGAGAGAGGGTGTATGGGAAAGCAGGACCCAGACTGCCCTGTGTGTGTCACTGTATAGAAATGTAGAGGGGTAAAGCTGATGATTCATATGAGACTCTGATGTGTCTGTGTGTAAAATAATATTTATCTCGGTGCCCCCCCCCCCCCCCCCCCCCTTCCTCTAGATGCTGCTGTGGTCGGCTGGTACGGCAGCATGCTGGGTTTACAGCCAGCCTGGCCATGAAGTACTCAGACGTGAACTTGGGTGGGGGGGCAGAGGGTGGGGTGCAGCCGGAGTTGGAGGAGTGGGCTGTGGACAAACACACACAGGAGAGCCCTACAGACGCTTACGGCATCGTTAACTTCCAGGGAGGGTCGCACTCTTACAGAGCCAAGGTAGGGTGGAGAGAAGCTTATACACACACACACACACACACACACACACACACACACACACACACACACACACACACACTCACATCTCCATGGTGGACCTCACAGAGACATACACTCTCTAAACGCTTAGCACAACAAATCAAACCAGTGTCTCAGTCACATTGTGTCTCTGGCCATCACCACATATTTGGCTAGTTAGTAGGTTTAATCTGGCTGGCAAACCAGCTCCAAGGTATACATTATAAGACATCCTTTGACCTGGCCTGGCCTAGCATTCTGGATACTCTTCCCTGAGCTGAGCAGCCTAGCCTGTCTAGTCTGCCTCCATAGCCAGGGTCTGAGTCCCAAATGGCATCCTATTCCCTATATAGTGCCCTACATTTGACCATGGCCCATTGGGCTCTGGTCAAAAGTAGTGCACTATGTAGGTAAAAGGGTGCCATTTGGGATGCAGAACCTATACACCACCTAGCAAAACACTTTTACCTCAGACTAACTTAGGCCTGTGTATTCCTTGCAAAACATATGCAATGTTTTTGATGAGTCACCTCCATCCGTTTTGGGCTAAAATAAGTGGTTATTATTGTGGTTATTCTACATGAAGTAGGTGAATATAATCGCAACGCCATTTAGTGTAATAGTTTAGAAACAGCAGTGACTGTAATACGGGCAAATCCCCCTCTTAAAACTACAGGTTTATTATGCCTTGGAACAAGTGAAGGGGTTGTGAGACTGTGAATATCCTTCACTGTACGTTCAGGACCGCTTTCCATGGCCCAGATTGACACATTTAATGGTGATGATGTATCAAGCATGTCCGTGTAGGTCCGGGAAATCGACCCTCAAAGACCCAAGTGTTGACATTGGAACATCATTAAGAATGTTAAGCTCCAGTTCAAACTTCAAATAAAAGATGGGTGTATTTTGAAAGGACTGCAACATGAAGTTTGTACATGAGAAGTTCAAACCCTCCAATCTCTCCTTTCCTCCCCTCCTCTCCACTCCTCTCCTTCCCCAGTATGTGCGTCTGTCCCATGACAGCAGGCCAGAGAGCATCCTGAGGCTGATGCTGAATGAGTGGCAGATGGAGCTTCCTAAGATCCTCATCTCTGTCCACGGAGGCATCCAGAACTTTGACCTGCACCCCCGAATCAAACAGGTGGTGGGGAAGGGCCTGATCAAAGCGGCTGTCACCACCGGGGCATGGATACTGACAGGAGGGGTTAACACAGGTGATACACACGGGCATAGAAAAACGTACATACGCACAGATTCGCGCAAACTCTCTCACACACAGTGACTTACTGTTCTTATTAGGTAAAAGACACACAAGTCGGGTGTTCTGTCTTAGCAGAGTTGTGTTTCTCCATCCCAGCACTACTGGAACCTATATACTGTGTTTAACTCATTATGGAGACCTAATGATAATGTTTGACTCCTTACTTAATGACAGTGTTTAACTGATTACTTAGTGGGTTAATTAACCAGACTGGTGTTTATTCTGACTGGTCCTGATAGTAACACTCAGCTACAGCAGAGTTGGTTGTCCTGACAACTACACTAGTTTGTTTTGCTTGGTGTTGATTGGTTGTATTTTAACCCCTGACCTCCAGGTGTTGCCAAACATGTGGGTGATGCGTTGAAGGAACACTGTTCTAGATCGTCAAGGAAGATCTGTACAATTGGAGTCGCTCCCTGGGGCGTCATTGAGAACCGCAATGACCTCATCGGGAGAGACGTGAGGAACACACACTCACACACACAAAAGTTTGTTTTTTACTATCCTTGTGGGGACCAAACAATTGATTAAAATCCTATTTTCCCTAACCTTAACCTCTAAACCTAACTCTTAAACCTAAAATAGCCTGTTTCCCTGTGGGGACCGGAGAAATGTCATTTTCCTTGTTTTACTATCCTTGTGAGGACTTCTGGATAGTGAAACCAAAACCCCCCACACACAAACAAGCACATCACAATACTTATTTACCCAGTATTTATTTGAAGTGGTCAAAAAGATCTGCTGTCCAGTCAGAGTAAAGTGTGTGGGTGCGTATGTTCCAGGTTGTAGCCCCCTACCAGACGTTGCTGAACCCCCTATCCAAGCTCAACGTGTTGAACAACCTCCACTCCCACTTCCTACTGGTGGATGATGGGACGGTGGGGAAGTACGGAGCTGAGGTCGAACTACGCCGCGAGCTGGAAAAACACATCAAACTGCAGAGGATACACGCACGTAAGAGAGACACACACACACACACACACGATAAACACATCAAACTGCAGAGGATACTTTAGCAATAAGGCATGAGAATCGTGGATTATAGTGAATTACACACAATTTTGGGCTGTTCTTAAACACAGTGGGAAGCGGAGTGCCGGGAAACAACCCTTGAGTGTGTTATTCATGATAATCTACAGGTTTGAGTGTGTTATTCATGATAATCTACAGGTTTGAGTGTGTTATTCATGATAATCTACAGGTGTGAGTGTGTTATTCATGATAATCTACAGGTGTGAGTGTGTTATTCATGATAATCTACAGGTGTGAGTGTGTTATTCATGATAATCTACAGGTGTGAGTGTGTTATTCATGATAATCTACAGGTGTGAGTGTGTTATTCATGATAATCTACAGGTTTGAGTGTGTTATTCATGATAATCTACAGGTTTGAGTGTGTTATTCATGATAATCTACAGGTTTGAGTGTGTTATTCATGATAATCTACAGGTTTGAGTGTGTTATTCATGATAATCTACAGGTTTGAGTGTGTTATTCATGATAATCTACAGGTGTGAGTGTGTTATTCATGATAATCTACAGGTTTGAGTGTGTTATTCATGATAATCTACAGGTTTGAGTGTGTTATTCATGATAATCTACAGGTTTGAGTGTGTTATTCATGATAATCTACAGGTTTGAGTGTGTTATTCATGATAATCTACAGGTTTGAGTGTGTTATTCATGATAATCTACAGGTTTGAGTGTGTTATTCATGATAATCTACAGGTGTGAGTGTGTTATTCATGATAATCTACAGGTGTGAGTGTGTTATTCATGATAATCTACAGGTTTGAGTGTGTTATTCATGATAATCTACAGGTTTGAGTCTGTTATTCATGATAATCTACAGGTTTGAGTGTGTTATTCATGATAATCTACAGGTTTGAGTCTGTTATTCATGATAATCTACAGGTTTGAGTGCCTTATTGCTTAAATAAAATGATTACTAACATATTTTTAAATTTAAAAAAAAAATGATTAACATGTTTTCATAAAACAAAAAAATTAGTAAATTAATTTTATTAATCTTTCCCCCCAATGATAGTGTCTGGACAAACCCCAGTTGTGTGTTCTATTTATGTGGTTGCTTGCTAAAAGCACATTTTGTTTGTTTTATTGGCACATTAGCTTGCCAAGTGGACTGGTCGTCCGTTCTAATTGATAAAGGTTACTATGCAGGCTAGCAATATTTCCTTTTCTAGCTAAGCAACTAAAGCTAACACAATCACACCAAGCAGCTGGAATGACAGCAAACTAGCTACATGTTTGTTTGTTTCACCTTTTGTTTCTATTGCCATTTCTTTGGATATATCCATAATAATAATGCTGATGCATGAACAGGGCCGGCCCGCCCATTAGGCAGGATTAGGTGGTTGCCTAGGGCGGCAGATTTACGAGGGCGGCATTTTAGGAGCTAAAGTGACCAAGACGCACCTCCAACAACACATAACGCCTCACATAATTCTGCCCAAAACAATGAAAACGTATCTCGCCCAATGGCATACGGCTGTTTAGGTAAGCGCTGATACCACCCCATGATAAGGAGTGCCCACTTTGCCATAGTCAGGGTTGCAAAATATTTAGCTTGTCCATTCCCAGCATGCCTCTCCAGGGTGCTGTTGGAGATGAGCTGCGACGCTCCACCAACACTCAAGTCACAACATTAATCATGTAGCCTATAGTAGAACGAGTAGTAACCTGTGGTTTTTCTGTTGCCTACGGACTGGAGACCATATTTATGACAATGTTATGAGACAGACACTTTTTTTTACATCAAGCACGTTTCTTTGACCAAATAGCCCTATTAAATAAAAATGCAATTCAATATCCTAAAACCAGGATGGGTCCAAATAAAATGGACAATATGGAATTAAATTAGGCTACTCACGACTGCTGTCCGGGAGTTTCACTCCGGGGGCTAAATTGTCATGAATCAATTGTAGGCCTATTTGTCAATTTTTTTACGAGCTGATGACAGCAAAGAAGAAAATACTTCTGCATTTCTGGCTGTGTAAACACATGGATTCTCAGTGAAAATGGACTCATAACTCCTGATAGTCTTGGGTATCTCATATGCAGATCTTAAATAGACAAAATGATTAGTCTTAAACCTTGGTCAGGAATCAGGATTAGGCTAATAAACCAATGCAACTACCTGTTTTACAAACAGTAGTACATGGATGGGCATTCATAAAATTGCATTGTGGGCTGTCGCTGTAGGCTACACTATTCTAGTTTTTCTGTGGTAGGAGGAGGGCGGTCATTTTTTCTCGCCTAGGGCGGCAGAACGGCCAGGACTGGGCCTGCATGAATTCCCCTGGCTCAGAGAAGCTGTCTGTCTCGTCCGGACACGTTCATTCTCATTTTGCACGCTGAAGGTTGCATTCCAACATTGTTGCAGAGATCAGAGAGGCAGACTGCAGGGTTTAGACAAACCCCCACTGTTGCAAACCAAATGCTAGGCTAGAAACATGGGGAAATAATGTCAAGATGCTGTTTCCGGTAGAGAGAAAGTTTTGGAATTGCCTGGCTGGGCTGTGACAGTCAATGCGCAGTGATAATTCAAATAACACTGTTAACAAACATTACCTGTGGATTATCGTAAATAACTAATGACTATCAACCAATTAGCATCCAGGATCCAAACGTAACGTTTTATAATTATTTTTTCCACCACAGGCATGTGGCTGTGTGTTGAGAGTACTTTAACACCGGAAGGCCATGTCTAAGAATAATGGTCAGGTCCAAAATTATTGGCACCCTTGATAAAGATTAGCAAAAGAAGTCTATCAGTCAGTGTCTACTGTAGTTGCTGTATCTCCCCTGGCCTTTTCTGTCTCTGTGTGGTGCTTCTAAGTGCCAGTGTGTGACAGAGGCAGTTACCAGAGACCGGCTATTATCACAATAACCTTAGATCCCCTATTATTAAAATAGCCTAGGCAGACACCCATACAGTATGTACACCCACTGTTATTATGGTGTGGCAGTCCGCTGACCTGCTGAAACACCCTCTTAAAATGGAGCTTTAAGACCTGTCACATGTCTCTCTGGTAACCCTTTACTGTCATCACAAACAGAGACCAATAGAATACAGCATCTAGATGAACATACAGTGTTGATATTTGAGATGTTTCCAATGTTCTTAACAGCATATTTAGTGATCTTCTGGCTTTCTCTGTCTCTCTCTCTTTCTCTGTCCTTCTTTCTCCCTCCCCCCCCAGGAATTGGTCAGGGTGTTCCTGTGGTAGCGCTGATATTTGAGGGGGGTCCCAACGTAATTCTGACGGTGTTGGAGTACCTTCAGGAGACTCCCCCTGTTCCTGTGGTGGTCTGTGAGGGGACTGGGCGTGCTGCTGACATACTGGCCTACGTCCACAAACAGACTGAGGAGGGGGGGTGAGACACACATTCTTCTAACAGATTGCACCACATATAATGGGGTTCCACAGGGTTCTGTGCTAGGACCGTTACTTAGAGGAATGATCGTGGATGTAACTTCCTTTAACCCTTCAGGGGTCTACCTGACGGTGTGGAGACGGAAATCATCGCTACGATCAAAAAGACGTTCAACTTCAGCCACAGCGATGCTTTGCACCTCTTCCAGACCCTTATGGAATGTATGAAGAGCAAAGAACTGGTAAACACATGGTTAACTCACAGTTAGTACATGGACATCTATTCCACATCAGGTATTTGATGCAAGCAGTAGAATCATTTTTTTTTTAAACAGATAAAAATACACCTTATGAAACAGCGGGGACTGTGAAGAGGCACAGACACACATACACATAAGACACACACGTACACATGGATGTTGTTTTGTAAATATGTGATAGTGGAGTAGTGGACTAAATATATTGGGTAAAGTGTTCTGCCTTAATGTTGCTGGACCCCAGAATGAGTAGCTGCTGCCTTGGCAACAGCTAATGGGGATCCTTAACAAATACTGAATGAATTTTAAGAGAAAGCTGAATCCTACAATGCGTACTGTGTCGTCAGTTCATAGTCTGATTTAATATAAATTTAATAATATATATAATATAGATTTAATTTAATATAAAGATATGGATGATACTGATAATGCTTATCGTTTTTCATTAATACCAGAAAGTATTGCATTAGTTTAGATTTTTTAATGACCATGTGGGTTTTCTCACCCTCTCTCCTTCCTCTGAACGACAGATCACTGTGTTTCATATCGGCTCTGAGGACCACCAGGATATCGATGTGGCCATACTGAGGGCATTACTGAAAGGTGCGTGTGTAGTGTGTGTGTGTGTGTGTGTGATGGGTAACTTCATCTCAGTGTCCTGCTGTTTGACTGACAGAAGATCTGTGCCCATGACTCCTCTCTGACCTCTGACCTCCTAGAGAAAGGGAGAGGGCAAATGAAAAGATCATAATAATAAAACAGAAGGGCGAGACAGTGGGTTGTGTAGCCAAAGTTTTCACTTATGTTTTCATTTTGAAACTGATACTATAGATATGTTTTGAGAAGTCAACTCTCTCCTCCCTCCCTGTCTGTCTCTCTCGTTCTGCTCTCTCCCTCTACTCCTGAGCTCTCTCTCGTCCTGCTCTCTCCCTCTACTCCTGAGCTCTCTCTCGTCCTGCTCTCTCCCTCTACTCCTGAGCTC